>NC_056741.1:330527338-330759838 GCF_019279795.1 Protopterus annectens | reverse complement strand
AAACTACCCATTTCAGGATATTTCAAACATAAAAGGCCACTCATTCTGCTGTCATCTGTATTCACCAATATCCATACTCATCAGTTACTCTCACTTTATTGACTGTGTACACATTGCATGTCTGATTGTAATACAAATATCCACAATAAAGTATTCCAATTTGCTTTACACAAATATCCACTAGTCCTACAAGACAAATGACTGTTTAACTTTATCAACCCAGCAGGGTCAGTCATTTTTATCCACATACATCCCCCAAACCCAACAATTATAGTTTCATTGATGGCTTCATCCATCTGAAATGCCAGTGTCAAGTAATAACAATAATAATGACCAACGTAACAAATTTCAAATTTGTTTCACACATACACACAGTAGCCATAGTAAGGTATTCCTACTATGTTTTCATACACATGCACAATAGTCATTCAAAGGCAGATTAAAAACTGTTTAAAAATGTATAGATGATAAAAGCATAAGGTACATTGAACCACAGATAGTCCCCTTCCCTCACGATCTATTATAGCCACTTTTTGACTGTGTATAACCTTAATTGTTATGTATAAATAAATTGCTTGCACGTTAGTAGTAGCTTTGAATGAACACACAAACTTGTATATAAATCACTAGCATCACACTGTAACACCAAGCCATGTGTAGCACAGTATTTATGATGAGAGCATAAGAAATATTAATCACATGATAAAATATACTAAGCAAATATGCACAATCTCAGCAGAACTAAATATCATCTGAATAATTCCACACTACAGAGAGCCATTACTGATGCAAATGTTACTGTTGGCAAATGACTGTGCATTTCAGTACTTCATCTATAAATGCAATGCCAGCTGTTCTTGAAGAATAAATGGTCCATATTGCACTAAAAATGGTGGTGCAGATAATATTGCCTTAACATTTTCTAAACTAGATCAGCTATGCAGTGATAACCAAAAAGCAACCACAAGTTCATAGTTAATTACTAGTCACACAGTCCAGGCGACCCTTAATGAGCTTAGCCCAATTTCACAGTTGCTCAAAAGCACTGTCTGGTTAAGTAACTTGCTCAAGGTCACACAGCAGGTAAACAAAGGTTAAAAGATTCAAACCATGTATTCTTGACACAGAAAGCAGCTTGTTTGCCAGTCGAAGTTTTAATCACCCACACTAATGGCTAGACAGAATAACAGTGTTTAAGTCAATGCAGAAATCCTTTGCAATTCAATCCTTTAGAGAAGACTGTATCACAGTAACAAGTAACAATGGCTGCATAATGGATGCTGAAAATCAAATTGCTCTGATCATCACTCCACATAATGCAGATTATAGTAACCTTACAATTCTCAACCCCTTAAAAGTTGAAAAAATATATTAGTAAAATGCAACATGTTTAGACTATCCAGGGATCCAATAAACTCCATGTAGGTTTAACTCGAAGCCTACATGCAGTTTACATGTTTTTGCGATGAGCAGCAGTGCTAATCACATATGTATGCTGTGCATCTTGCTTACACAAATACAAGCTAGGTTTTGTAAAGTGGCATGAAGGCATATAAAACATGTAGAGAAGTCTACCTGTGAGCAAACTTGCTCTGTGATATTGTACAGACAGCCACAATGATCACCAAGGCTAAAATGAATGCAATGAATGCATTAGTAACAGTTAATAGAAAAGTGTATTCAGTTCAACGTACATTGCAACATGTTTTTGGCATAATGAAATGAAGGATTTGTGATGATTATCAAGAGTACATAGAATGCAGTATAAATACACTAGTCTAGGGAAGTATTTGTATTGAAAAGCGTTACAGACATGCATGGTAGGAATGAAGAAAGAGGAAGAGGACATGTGAAACGTTAATGTTCACCAGATAAGGACATGTCAATGTGTGTACACTCCAAAGACAAGTCAGTAGCATAACATTAATTACATGTCCGTACTGCTGTTTACACCTCCTGTGAGTGCATTTATATCATCACACATTATGGTATATTATGTGATTCTCACACAAGTTTACATATCGATACAGATGATTGGTTGTGATATAAACATCCTGACATGGTCACTGAAGACAACATTTAGCAAGGATGGTATAAACAGTAGGGGTATGTGCATATTGTGAAGGTGTGGAAAAATGAGTTGCTTGAATATGACTGAAATGTCAGCATAGTTCTCAACCAATCAAGAACACATAGCAACAGGCTCATGAACAATGTTAGACAGAAGCAGGCACAATCATGGACAATTTTAAAATAATATTACTTTTAATCTGTGACAATGACATAAAATATGTGATTGTAGGTGTTCTGCAGGTACACACTTGTAAAACTGTAATGATTTGTCAGTAATCTATATGGGGAATTTAACACATCTTCCTCAAAAATGACCACATTTTGGAGGTGTTAAGATGGATAGTGTTACACCTGTAGTTTAAATTAGGGGTAATCCTGACCAGTTGAGAGATTTGCATGACACATAAGCCATAATGTATACCCTCAAGAATGTAACCCTTGCCATCAATGTTGTCAAAGAGCTGTGTATTTAATGGGTGCATCACAGAAAGATGTATCAGGCACACATTTTGTAGAACACCTTGAAAGGAAGTCTGCACTGTCAAATCATAATGGTTTTTCTTCCCACAGAATACTTATATATGGCTGACAAGATGTGTGGAAGCTCACTGTACAAAAAGTGATACACTTGAATAAAGCATTCCTGGATGACTTAGGTATTGGCCATATGGATAACAGCACTTAAAAACAACACACTATTACCAGTAGATTCCCTACACAGAGCTGTGTATTGCCTGTATCTGGGACATGTAATAGCAATGGACATTGTCTTCAGCATCTGCAACTGATATGTGAACTAAGAAGAGAGCCATTATAATTAATGGTACAGTACTATGTGAGACTGATGTCAGTGAATCAGTTATGTACATGTGCACAGAAACTACAACACTGCAAAGTATAGCGTCAATGAGCAAGGAAGTTGACACTGTGATATTGCTCATATACCAAAACAATACATGGTGCACATTTTCTATCAACACATGTCAAACTCAAGACATATGCCACATGATCAGTGTCACCCTGACATTGACATGGAAAATGTTATACTACCATTAAATCCTGACATCCATGCATATGTGTTTGTGCAAACTGTCAAGTGTCAGTACTAACGTGATGTACTGGAACATCTGTGATGCTGTTCAGTCACTATAGCTGTACCTAGGCAACAACTGAACTTCACAGCTTTATGGGTGCATAGGACCGTACTAGGCTAAAGTCCCAAGATCCATTAAAACCTAGCCTTATTTAATATGAGTTACACAGTTTTCAATAGTGATGTGAACAATGGTCAGACAGGTATGTGCCTATGCTGTGTTATCTAACACCAACTTCTCTTTTTTTTCCACACCTTTATTGAATTATCACTTGGGACAGAGGCACATTTACATTCATATAAAAGTAATCACACTATAATTAGCATTAACATTTTACTTCACATATATTGTTATATATCATATAACTTAAGCAGCATTACATAAATTATTCAATTTCTGCCTTCTTTAAACAAGAAACATATGTATTAAACGATTACTTACTATATAGGTAATCATGCATTTATACAAATGAAAACAAATCACACTGACACACTCCCAGTTGCAAACATTATACATACCCAATCTAGTAAACCTCATTCCTCCCATGTATAGATTGTTCCCACAATTCCCATTTTTTTCCTATGTAGTTT
Source organism: Protopterus annectens (assembly GCF_019279795.1). Lineage (NCBI taxonomy): Eukaryota > Metazoa > Chordata > Ceratodontiformes > Protopteridae > Protopterus > Protopterus annectens. The sequence goes on along the minus strand of NC_056741.1, from coordinate 330,756,081 downwards.
TCTCCTACCCTTTTCTAAAGATCTCAATTCCAGTTGTTTTATTTATGTTACTATATTCACTACTGCTAGTATAGTTGGTTTAGATTTTGATTTCCATTTTCTAGTAATTGCTTTTTGGCAGCCACCATTATTAGATACAGCAAAGCCTTACCATGCCTAGGCAATTCCAATTCTGTATCATAGCTGAGAAAAATCATCTCCCTCATAAGACCAATCTGCCCACCCAGCATCTTCAACAGTGCATTCTGCAGGGAATCCTTAAAGTCTGCCAGTTCATTGCATTCCCAGAAAATGTGTTCCCAATTACCTCTTTCTTCCCCATCACACCTCCAACATTTGCTGTCTGCCTGAGGAAAAATTCTCTGGAGTCTATTTGGGGTATACAAATATCTATGCAAACATTTCCAGGCATAAATACTAAATCTTCTAGATTGTGTTGCATATTTGGGAGGCATACATATATCCTCCCATTGTTTCTTTGTGAATTGCTTATGCAATCTCTCTTCCCAATCCTTTCTAACCTCCTCTGATTGATTTTTGTACTTATCGTGCAATATTTTTATATGCTCTACTAATTATTCCTTTTTTAATGGCAGCTTCCATTTTAGATTCTACTAAAAAGTCTACCAGTGCTGGTCTTTCATTTAGGACCCCCCTATTTTGTTCTCTTTACCTATACTCTGATATCAATCCGTTAAGGAAGGCAATCTCTAACCTGCAATCCAAATAAATTTTTGGCATCTTCCCAGTCTATCATCTTTCCCTCTCTAGTTATTTGCTCCCAGTATCTTCCTTACTTTGCCAGTTTTCTCCAATAAATTCCAGCCCCTCTTGTCTATTGTCTATATCCCCTAATTGCAATCATCCCTATCATCAGAATCTCCTTTCTCCAATCCCATGTTGGCTTAGTTCATAGAATACTTTCTGCTACTTTATGGATATAATATTCTGTATGATTATTGCTATTCTCCTTGAAGGCCTGCATCCAAAATCCCAGTGTCTCCTTGTTTATAGAGCTTACTCCTGTTTCATCATCATCATCATCATCATCCCTTTCCACTTTGAAATATATTTTTTGCTTGTGCTATGTATAAGAGTCTTAACTGTGTAGCTCTGAAATACCTCTTCAAATTGGGTAATCCCAATCCACCCTGTTCTACTGGAACAATCAGCTTATCCTACCTGACTCTTGCTGTCTTCCCCTCCCAGATAAACTCCTTCTGCTATTTATCAATTAATATCAAAAACAAACTCCAAAAAGCAAGAAAAAAAACTGATGAAAACAAAATAGGAACACGCTCCTGTGCCAGCAGGTTGAATTCAATGAGCCAAGCAATGGGTGAATTTCAGTAAACCAAACACATGGTCCATCCCTCAAGATGAAACAATTTATTTTAAGCACCAAAAATTAGCTATTTGTCAGACACACTCCAACTTCATCAGAAAAGCAAAAAAAAGCTTCCATTTTCTCAGTTTTTGTTTTATCTTTTGTGTAGTCTCTTCCCACATATCTTTAGCTGCCACACTTGAATCAGTTTTAATCCATACTCCTAAATACTTCATTTTATCATGTCCCCATAAATATGGATATTCCTGAACCAATTTGTGTGTGGGTACATAATTTACCACTATTGCCATTGTTTTAGCTTCATTAACTTTGGATCCCAAAAAGGTCTGAAACTGTCTCAGAATGTTCCACAATACTGTAATGTCACTTTTTTGTTTTGTCAGGTATAAAATAATATCATCTGCAAATAAAGCCAGCTTTTCTTGACTACCATACCAATTATATCCTTGAATTCCTAAGTCCCTTATTTTGTTTGCCAGTGGTTCTGAATGTAATGGAAATAATAAAGGGGAAAGAGGACACCCCTGCCTGGTTCCTCTGCTCAAGCAGAAATTATCAAAGAAGACCGCACCCACTTTAATTTTCACCTTCAATCCCTCATATATCCCCGTAATCAACCTTATAAGTTTGTCAGGAAATGCAAATGCTTCCATTGCCCTGTTCATAAAGTCCCAGCTTACGTTGTCTAATGCTTTCTCTGCATCAAGACCCACAGTAGTATTTGCTTACATTCTGCTTCCTTCTGGATCAACAATGCTCTATTAATGTTGGCAAATGTTTGTCTCCCCTTCACAAAACCACACTGATCCATATCTATCAGTTTTGGTATTACGTTTGTCATTCTTTTAGCCATTATAGACATGAACACTTTGCAATCATGGTTTGCATTGAAGTTGGCCTGTATGAAGCTGGATCTGATGGATTTTTACCCTCTTTTGTTATTACAGCTACCACTGCTTTCTTCCAGGATGTTGGTACTTCTCCCCCTCTTAAAATTCTGTTAAACAAAACCTTCCAGATCTTTATCAGTTTTCCCTCCCAGCTTCCAAACTTCCACAGGAAACCCATCTATTCCTGTTGACTTTACTGTATATTGGTTATATATCACAATTTTTATCTCATCTCCTGCTATCCTAACCAATAGTAATTGAGCCTCATCTACCTCTAACCTTGGCATATTTAATTCTTTCATAAAAAATTCCATTTGTATCTTTTCTTGATTTTCTTATTTCTCTGCTTTACAGACCCTTTCATAGAATTTCTGAAATATTTCTAATACCTCTACATGATCTCTTGTCCACTTCCTTGTTTCAGGCTCCCTGAGTTTGGCAATAGCCCTTTCTACTTTCTGTTGCCTCAGTCATTGTGCTAAAAGTTTTTGTGTTCTAGTATTACTTAATAGCAACTTTTCTAAACGTATGCATATTATCGAGGTAATCCCTTATTTTCTGTCTAGCATTCTGCAGTTGATCATCTTCTTTTTCTATGAAAATCCCCCTATTTTGCAACCATTTGTCAGTCCCTCTAAATAATTGTTGTTACTTCTTAACCATAGGCCCCTTTCTTTTATTTCAACCCTATTTTTAAACTCCCCCTTAATTTTATCGTATTCCTTAGCTCTATTTTCAGAAGAAATTTCTGTCCTCTCTAACAGCACCTGAATAATCTCCTCTACCCATTCCTTAAATTCCCCTCTTTTCAACAGATAGGTGGGGAAGCGCTAATATCTCATTTTTATTTCATTACCATGTACTTTTATTTTAGCTATTATTGGTGCATGATCTGAAATAATTATTGGGTGAGTATCAAGACCTTTAATTAAATGCACACATTCCTGTGAAATGTAAATTCTGTCTAGCCTCGTCCAGTTTTTATATCTTGGGGAATAATATGTAAATTCACTCCAAACTCCTATTACCGAATTCATATCTTCTATGCCAAATATTTTCATAAATTTCTTCAAAAATCTACCCTTCCTTGTTATATTTTCCCTTCTGGGACCCCCAGACACAGCTTCAGTGCTGCAAATAAAATTTGATTTCCCACCTATAATTAATATTCCTTGCTGAAAACTGATTATTTCTCCCAGAATATTCTTAAGCTCCACTATAGAAGTTTTAGGTAGAATGTAAATACATGCCAGTGTAATCCTCCTCCCTTGCCAGTAGCTCCTTAGCACTGAAAATCTGCTATTATTATATTTTTTATCTTCTATCACTATTGGAGCTCCTCTTGCAATTAATATAAGTCCTCCTCTTTTCCTTTTTCCCAGGTATTCTGATGAATAACCATTCTGAAAACCTTTTTTTATCAAATTCACCTGTTCATTTCTTTCTAAGTATGTCTCCTGAAAGATAGTTATTTGCACGCTACATCTTTTCCAAACAGCTTTATTGAATTATCACTTTTGACATAGGCAAATTTACATTCATATAGAAGCAATCACACTATAATGCACTCTACATTTTTTTAATACAGTTCATTACTCTTTCTTTTTTGTATTTATCTGTGAGGCCATGTATATTTAAATACATTACAGAAAGCATCATTGTATTAAAAAGCTATTATTCCCACCTTTTATTTATAACACTTTTTTGTGAAATGTCTAGTTCCAGTTTTGTGTTACATGCATACACTGTTTGGCAGGTTGAACTTTTATACAGTTGCTTCTTGTCATATCCATTTGAACCTATGTCACATCTTATAAACTTTTTGTTTTATTGAAAGCCCTCAAACAAAAAAACAATACTCCCTAAAACCTATTAACTTAATATTAGCACACAAAACTATGTACACCTTCAAATATTGTTTTACCCTCCTAATAGGAACAAAAGTCCCAAATTGGCAGCCATACTCATAGACTTGTATTAACATAAAAGCAAGGTTATCCATGTTAAGACGCATGGTTGAGCTTGTGCTTCTACTAAGTGCTGATTGGTTTTGTCTTATCTTTATAGGTCTCCCAGCTGGGAAAAACCCTGAATGCTTTCAGAGAATTTTAACTACCTTGGGAAAGGCCCTGAATGCTTTCAGAGAGCATTACCTACCTTGATAAAAACCCTGAATGTTTTCAGAGAGCATTATCTCCTAGCCAATTTCGCTTTTCTTTTTTTTTCCTCAGCCAATCACTCTCCACCAGACTGGAGCCAGTTTCTCTTTATCATATTGTCTCTATGGAGACATGAGAACCAGGCAGACAATTTCTCTTTATCAGATTGTATACATTGAAACATGAAGACCAGCTGCAGAATTGTTACTTAGCATACATGAATTTGTTAGAAAAATGCCTCATAGTCTTTTAATTGACTTGCTCTCGCTCTTAAACTTTGTTGCTAAATCAGTCTAAAGTCTTTAATCCAGTCATTCCCTCATGAAAGAATGAGAAAAAGCATATTAATTTTCTTTTATTATGATTTTTAACCAGGCTTCTTTTTTATATTACATTGCCTGCATTTCATAAAACTGAACAAGAAGAAAGAGAGAAGGGAGAAATAAAAGAAAAAAAGAACAGCAGCACCTGTTTACCATTCCAATTACACTTAAAAATAACTGAAAAAAAACTTTACTTTATAGCATGTAAAGAAAACCACATGCCACAAAATTAGTACTATTTAAGAATAAAAAACTACTTGCAGTTAACTGTCTTCCTCCTCTTCCCCTCCCCAAAGCACTTTTCTGAACATTAATGACATAAAGTAGGGCATATGCTTTAGAGTCCCCCACACATCCAACGAATTCTGAAAAAGTCCAATATTTCCAGATTTTCTTGTTCTGTCATTTTTCACAAATATTATTATTGCATTGTAATCCCATATTCAGTTACTGGTTTTATTATTGCTCATCTCTAAAATCCTGTCTCAGCTTCATTTCCAATGTACTCTTGAATCTTCTAGTCAACTCTTGTGCTCCATTCCTTGTCTCCAACATTTTCCATTGAAAATTTTGAAAAGATTTTACAGGTATAGTCCCTCTGTGGTCTTTATTACCAAAAGATCAAGAAGCAGAATCTCCTTCTGTTTCACAGCTTATTTTTGGTTGGGCAAACTTTTATATTTCCTCCTTAGCATGTACTTCATCAAAAAATTATTTCGTCCCTTCAGGGAAGAGTGCTTTGAAGACAGCTGGGTACAGTAATTTGAATCTCACACCTGCATCTCGCATTCCTTGAATAGTGGAATACATTTGTTCCTCTTCTGTCTGGTGTACAATTAGTAATCATTCTCCACAAACATTCTGCTGTCTCCTACTTTTAGTACTTTGTCCTTCTGCCACAGATTTGTCCAAATCAACTCCTGCTGTTAGGATTGCAGCTTTCATAAAATTAATGCAGTCTATTCCTTCCAGCTTCCCTGGTATAGGGGAAAATCTCAGGTCTTCCCTATGTGCTCTGTCCTCTAATTCTATTATTTTTTGAAACATCTCTTCCTGAGCAGTCTCATATTCAGCCAGCCTTTTCTTCATTTTGATCTCTGATTTTTGCAGCTTTATCATCTCATTTGAAGATCTGTTTAAAGCTTCTTCCATTTTTTCCAGCCTTTTGTTTTTGTGTTAATATACTCAATTAATGTTTTACATATTTTAACCAGGTCTGTATACAGTTATCGTATATCTTCCTGTAGGTTATTGGAAATCATGTCTGAAGGTTGCATTATGTTTTGCTGAACAGGTGCAGAACTGTCCTCAGTCAATGTTTTTTCCTCACTTTTTGTAGCTGATTTTTTCCAGGTCTTCTCTATTTCTTTATTTTTGGCATCCAGCCAGTGCAACTTACTAGCCAGTTATTGAAATGTACCCATAAACACAAGTCTACTGGTCTTCTCTGTCGTGTTTCTGTTTTCACAGTAGGAGAGTAGAAACAATCTGTTACTCAATGGTCAGCCATCTTGGAAGTCTTAATACCACCTGCCTCTATCCATGGGGAACATAGGTAAAACAACAGGAGTACAATCATGATTAACCATCCATTGATCTAGATTGCATTTGAAGAGGGTCGGGAAAGGCCTTTGCTTTATGTAATTGGCAAGCATGTTCCAGAGAAGGTGTAGTTTCTGAGAGATTAATCTATCTCTCCAACATGATTTATTATGTCAGAGGCTAGGTTAACATCTTTGGAAAATGTGATCCTTCTGCACTTTGCATTAACAATTTGTCACACTGCCATCATGGCCAGATTGGAGGATGCACTGTAGGCCAGACACAAATTGATCCTTGGTAGTCTGCTGCAAATATAATACAGTGATAGGGCTTTAAATCTTTCTGCATATGACTTGTTGTTTATACAATGTATCACCATTGTGAAAAAACTCAAGGGTTGTTCCAACTGTTAAAGATGTGTGGTGAGGTACATGCAAAATGATGCATTGTACTGAATTACTGGCATGATGTGGGCTGACTATACTGGCATTCTAAAGTCCTTTTCTGTGGATGGCCTGTCAATACTTATGATGTGTGCCACATACAAGAGATTTGTCACCACTGTGAACACATGGTGGTCAAAGTTCCAATTACTAACTAACCAAGTACTCAGATCATGTACCACTGGGTGTACTCATAGCGGTCTGCTGTCTATATTATAATTAGCTTGCATATTTACTTTCCAAAAGGTGATTATTATGCTTTTGTGTTCATGTAGTATGTTTCCATGGCTCTGGCACCAATCATTTTTGTGCATTAATACTTTCTGCAGTATATCGATAGTGTTTGTGGATTCAATGATTGCCCATATGTTCCAGTCATCCACAAAGCTGGTAACACAAAGGTTGTCTAAGTTTGTCTTGACTTTTGAGAAGTAAATACTGAACAGGTAGTATGGCCCTGGTCACTGGTCTCTTACTAGAGGTGAAGTCACACACTTCGACAGTATGTGTCCTGTTGATGATCCATTTGGCGATCCACTTGGTGATGTATGTGTTTGAGACAGTTTCTCTGTAATACCTAATGTGGATTTGTGTCAAATGCCTTGACTAAGTCTAGTTAGGTGGGATACACCATCTTTACCTCATCCATGCCTTTGATGACCTTCTTGAAGAAGTATAACAGATTTAACAGACAGATGTATCCTTAAATCAAAAATGTGCTGTGTACACAGTCAGGAGATTACTTGTGTCCTTTTTGATAAGGTCCATGATGATTCTTTGATTGCCTTATAGATGAGGCAACTCAGGATTATGGGTCAATAATTCCCTGGGTCAGGTGATTATCCACCCTTGTTCAGATGGATGACTGTTGCTGTACACCCTTGGCCAGAACATAGCCTGCCTGGAAGTTGTGGTTAAGTAGGGATTCAGCTGTATAAGGTTTTAAGTTATTGAAAAGGCAACCTGGGATCTTGTCAGGGCCCTTTGATGCCATTTCCTTAGCATTACAAAGCACGGGGATGAGCTGCCCTGTTGCAAAAGTAAGATGAGTAATGTTTGCATGTGTACTTTGAGAGACGTCCAGTGTGGATGGAGGGGGGTGAAGCTTGATCCAAATCTGTCAGCTAGCAGATTGTCTGTTTCTTGTGGTCATGTATGGGTGGGTGCCATCCACAAACAGCTCTGCACTTAGCTGTGTATTCCCCATAACATTTCATACTTATTTAAAATGATTTGTGACAACAGCTCCAAGTACAACCTTGGGTATGCATCACATGCCATACAGTGGAAGTGTTCACACACTTATACAACTCTAGCTATGTCACATAATTACATCAAGTGCACATCATATGCATATATGTTTTTCACTAGAAAGCTGTATGTGAATCCCCTGATAACATATATGGACACATTACAAATAAAGTGAATGTGGTTCATGCAGAACAGTTACCGACACAAATGCTGACAGTCACATAGTGCTGCATGGGACTGCCTCATGAATAGCAACACAATTGGGCATACAATGAATTCACCAAGGTTGAAAGTGAATCTTAACTACTTATATGTTTGTGTATATAACAGCATTACAAAATGCGGATGAAACAAGACATTTGTGCCCATGTAATTAGCATGATGTTGTATTGATGAATCTTATAGAGCATTTAATGATGGTAGGAATACACATGCACACCTGTGCCATACTGCAAATGTCACTGTGATGGTTGAAAGAGAACTGGGTAAAATGTTGTTATACTCCACTACAAAACACATGCCTTAGTAAGGCAACAATATACATAGCATCATCCCATGTAAACAGTTCTCAGGAGGCATATTAATGCAGCTGTTATGGAAGGAACATGCAATCAAATAGTGGCAGTGGCCATCAATACAATACCTCAAATCACAAATTGGAATACACTGTTGTAGGGCTACCATACATCCACACCTCAAAGTAGCACATGTGGATGACAGCAACATTGGCATCTGCAGTGTTCATAGGTTCATAGGACATTACTAAGCTAATGGCCATCACATAAAATTATTGCCATTATTATGGCATTAAAAACAATTGCTCTATCTATATGATGGAAGGTAGCAAGGGTATGTGCATATGTGTGTATATATCATCAACCACACACAAAACAGTTGACTGAGGTCAGATTTGAACATTAAACCTGTATAGGTATAGAAGCTGGATTCCATACAATGGAAGACTAGTACCACCACCTGCGTCTGACTTTAACAGTGTCATGGTGCACTTTATAGAAGCTGATGACATCACTGTATGCTAACAAGATGTTTGGAGAAGTGTCTGACAAAGATGCAGAGTCACATCTCAGTGTTCATAGGTTCATAGGTTGGTACTAGGCTATCGGCCCTAAGGCCTATACAAGCCTAGCCATGACAATTCCCTGGCTATTTCTCCCCACACTATTTGCTTCCAAGGACACCTGTAAAATTATCTCCAAAATATTATTTAGATGAACACACACTCAAGTTGACTGCTGTGAGATAAGAACCTCTATCTATTTACTGAAACTGGAACACAGTATTCAACATTAGCAACACAACACAAGTTTGACTTAAATAATGTCAGAGTGCATTTTATAGAGAATGACATCATCAGTGTGTGTTGAGAAGAATCCATAAGGAGGAGTGTCTCACACACTGCTCTAAAATTGGCTCCACAGTGACAGCTAACTGAACACACACGCAAGTTGATTGCTCTGAGATTGGAACCCTTACCTACATATGTATAGAACACAGTGCTTAATACAAGAACCACAGCACAACTCTGACTTATCTTCTGCTGCATAACACTTTATAGCAGATTACATCATCATCATCAGTGTGTGTTAAGAAGAATATGTCAGGAGGAGTGTCTCACACTCTGCTCTAAATTTACTCCACAATGACAACTAATGGAACACAAACACACAGAAGTTAACTGCTGTGAGATTAGAACTCTTACCTGTCTACCTAAAGAACACAGTATGTAACAAAAGCACCACAGCACAAGTCTGACTTTCATAGTATCAGATGACACATTATAGCATATGACATCATCAGTATATGTTTGGAAGAAGATATTGGGAGGCTTGTATGAAATGGCTGTGTAGTCCTGTATGACTGTAAAACTTTTGGTTCTCCATGAGACTTGACTGTTGACAGTAGGACACAGACTCATGATCTTCTGACTAAGCACACACACACTTACACACACACACACACACACACACACACACACACACACACACACACACACACACACAATTTGGCTGTTGTAGTAAATGAACCTCTACCTATTTTTTTCCCATCTGAACACAGTAGTTAATATTTGCACCATCACCGAAGTTTAATTTTTCCTTGTCATAGTGGTCTTTATAGAGGATATCATTATATGATGCAGATAACACATACTGTTATGAGACTAGTGTGCAAAGTGTGGACTTTGGCTTTTCTATTTTGGTTCCAATGTGCAGATATACTTTAAAAAAGAGCTTCTTAAACTATATGCAATAAGCTGTCAGAAATGCATGTTACAGAACTGGAGATTCACTTGTTTCTCAATATGACATGCACTTGTTTCTCAATATGTTGTATATATTACACACACACACACACACACACACACACACACACACACACACACACACACACACACACACACACACACACACACACACACACACACACATTTTGTGAACAGCATGGATGCAAGTGCTGATGTATGTGTGTTAATATTGTGATGAACTGATGTCCACAGTAAGGCATGTATAAGACAAAATCAATGTCTATTGTCAGTATAAAGCTTTAAATGATGTACCAATGGGGTTGTGCTATTTATTTTTGTAGTGTAGCTGACATTTGACCTATTACTGACATATTCATTTTCAAAGTGTATGGGTGCAGGGCACACATGAGTCTGAGTAAATATGTGTTCAGTCAATAACAATTCACTTCCCTTGAGTTGTGTTTTTCATGGGTTTTGATGAGATGAAGAATAACTGGGCAATAAACATCGTAATACATGCCAAATTCCTCTTTCATAGCTCACCGCTGAGCATCTGGTTTGCACAAGTGCTTTTGCATGTGAGATTCACATTTAATGAATACAACTTGAACTTGAAAAGTAGTTATGCATATAACCTATGGGAGAGATAACCGACAGATACTATGGTGTTCATACTGTGGTTTATATTGTAAATGTTTTGTCATAACTTTTATGACATTAAGAACTGTTGCTATTGCCTTCTCCATTTGCATGGAGTTAAGTGACAAGAAAATAACGGTCTTTGCTTAAATGGGAAAATAGTAATATTTATATTTATTCGCCTTCCTTCTCGCAAATAGGCTAAGTGAAGAGGTGTGTCCATCAGCACTTTAGCCAGTACTAAGTGTAAAAAAGTACACCTGCTTCCTAGCTTTCCCTGTGGCAGCAGGTGTAAGAACAGTGAGCTCATGTTCAGAGTACAAATGACACAGGGTTCAAATCCAGCTTAATTTTTTTAGACATAGTGTCAGGATGTATTACATAAGTCAGTGTGATAATTCCTGCAAATATGAGAAGCAATGACTACAGTGAAGTACTGTAAAAAATAAACTTCAGTCAAGTGATTTATGTCAACAATACTCATAGGGATTTGCATTTTTATACATCCAGCAGTCTAAATAACTGTCAGAGTAAATGTTTTAAAGTACTACCTTTATTCTGCTTTAACTCTGTTTTCCTTTAGAACAACGTATTTAAGCAGCATTGTGCAGAGGAAACTGGACTAGTGTGGCCAATGGCAAAAACTCACTGGGTTTTGCCCTAGGACATGAAGAGCCATTCTGTATCACCTGGCATGGGTGTGCAATGTCAAACTCCACACAAACGCAGAGGACAAAAACTGAAGGGTTTTATTAGGGGGCATTTCTGCCATGTGTGTGGTGTGTGATTCTATTTTTTAACCAGATTAAAGGTGTGAAAATGAAGTAGAAAGGAAACTGGTGAAATTGGGGCAAGCAGGGGGAAGAATAAATGGGAAGCAGTATAGGAATTTGCAGGAGGGAATTACCAAAGAACCATAGTATCCACGTCTTCAAAAGTGTAATATTAACATTTATAGAAAATTGGATGAATTTGGACTGTTACCACAACACAGATGGATGACAACAACGCAATCATGTTGTATAGCCAATTGGACCAAATCAAGTGTGTTGAGAAGACACGTGTGAAGTGGAGAGCTATGTATAGGACAAAATTATTTTTGTGGGACAGGTGCCCATTTTTTGTTTTTATTTCAAAAAGAGAAGAATGTTGAGGAAAATATGTAGGAATGTCAGGGTCAGGTGAGAAAGTAGGTGCAGACAAAAAGTACAAACAAGACAAACAAGACAGCTAAAGGGATGTTGATGGACAGAAAAGGTTGGGGGACACCATGATTGAGGATACGGAAGGGACATCAGAGGCACATGCCCATCAAGCATGGAAACAATGCAAATCTAGTCCTCACCCTCAGAACAGTAATCACTGATCCCTTCCTCGGCTTCCTGTTGGATTGCTTGACATAAGAGCTTTTTCTGCATTCCTACAAGCAACTTCTGTAGATGGCTATGGCATGCGCTAATGCTACTTTCTAAGACTGCACACACCATGGCTGGCAGCTTATGCACAATACCTGGCAGCTCCTGGTGGGTGACATAATCCCCACCTCCACCAATACACCTGTATGGTACCACTGCACCAACTGCCAGGATATTGCTACCTGATGTTACTGGCCCGGGTAGTTCAGGGGCTACAGAGGCAGTACTGCCAGACTGCATCCCAGATGTGCCAGTTGTAGGTGTGGCAGCATTTGGAGGGGTGTCAGGTTGAGCCACAGTAGTTGACCTACCTCCCTGTGCTGGAAATCATTATGTTTGCTGTATGAAAATTATGACATCAGAATAGTGTGATCACATATATAAAAATAAAAAAGAGATAAGGGGTGGGGTAAGAGAAAAAAATAAGATAATTAGAACTACTGTATATCACATACAATAATTTAGTACAATAAAATATATTTTTATTTTTACTTTAGCTATACTTTTTAAAAATCTGAAGTAGAACAGAGAATTGTTCCAGATAATCCTTGCAATATGCATATACTGCATGTATGCTTTTAGAGCTAATACAGATTAAGTTAACTACATGGCATTTATGTCAATTTGTTGAAATTAATATTAAAAGATTTTTTATTTGTATGTATTAGTTACTTGTGGGATTTGAACCCACAACATCTGAATATATTTGACTCCTACAGTTACCTTGGCCTACAGAATAAATCATACATGTTTGCATTACAGTTAAGATATACATGCTTAATTTGCTAGTGATGTATTGAAGACCAGTGATTTTAATAAAATAGTGTTAATTGATGCTACATGCACACACCCTTGCTTCTCTGAGTCTTTCTAAGCATTCAGCATGGACCTTCTTGTTCATTGAAATCTCCTAAGCAGCTGAAAAATAAAGAATGAGAGAAAGAGACACATGGAAGCATTATGCATACCAGTCTTGGAAATCTACAGCTTTCTACATCAGCTAATATTGCTTTAGCTGTGTACCTACACAACTGTTGCATGCCAGCAGTTTTAAAATCATCCAGCCACTGGTTGAGTTTTTCGTGCTTGAGCCATTTCAGGTCATTGTGATGATGTCTGTATTGCTGTCCAGTGTGTGGAATGCCAGTCACACTGGAGACAGCTTTGGCTAGACTGTTCCAAGCCTCCAGTTTATATTAAGACCTGGTATAGTCCCTCTATAACAGCTTACTTCTGTAGTGCTTTACAAGGAGTGCAATGAATATTCTTGACTCCTCTATACCCCATACTCGAGCCTTGAAGTGGGCACCATCTTTGTCAGCTCATGCCATGTCTGCTCAGGTCATCCAACAACACTTAAAGTGTTTTCTTGCCAATTTGTGATAATGGATTTTACTGCTAGTGCACAAACCTACGCAATCATGTTAATTGTGTTTGCATGATGGTGCGCACAAAGCAACAAAGGCAGTTTATGAAATAACAAGGATAATGTGACAGTTGGCATTCATTTTTGGCTTGTCTGCTGCTATACCTGTTAAATTACGTGACTTTTAAGACATGAATTGGGGGTATTTTATTTATTTTATTTTACATTTGTTGACCGGGATTGTCCAACTGAGCTGAAAAGCCCTTTTTCAGTGGAGGCCCGGGGAGAAAAGTTCCAAACATGTACAATTTTCATTATAACTTAGCATTAATCCTGACTCCTCTATACCCCATACTCGATCCCTGAATTGGGCACCATCTTTGCAGGACAGCGCAGTGGTGCAGCAGTAGCATTGTTGCCTCACAGCAAGAGGTTCTCCAGTTTGATTCTTGGCTGGGGTGCCTTCTGTGTGGGGTCTGCATGTCCTCCCTGTGTTTTTGTGTGGGTTTCCTCCAGGTACTACGGTTTCCTCCCACATTACAAAGACATGTGTCTGAAGCATTTTTCCCCGGGCCTCCGCTGAAAACTGGCTTTGTTCCAAGTTGGACTTTCCTGGTTAACAAATGTTAAATAAATTAATTAATTAAACAGCAATGTTACAGGATTATTACAAGGCATTAAGTAGCAATACAATGTTATATAGTGTCAATAATCAGGAGTATAGCATAACTATTTCAAGATGTATAAAAAGAAATATGTCATTAAGATGAGTATAGTTTTTGGGGTAAGTGGTTAAAAAAACAGTTTTATCATGATGTAGTTGCATGAAGGCAAGACAATTACAATAGAATGTTTCTCTGAGGCAATTTGCTTAATATATTTTAGAAGACAGTAGAAAGAGTAGTCAAGGAAGATTAGAGAGAGCTAGTGAGAAGAGTGAGTTAAGGGCAGAAAGTAGATTAAGGTACGAGAAGTAGGGGATGTTAAGGAGGGAGAGTGCAGTGGCAGGACCAGTGACTTTTAAAGTGCTCTTTGGTGGCTGTCTTAAATTGTTTAGGATATGTGGGTATATATTTTATGTCTTGACACATTTTGTGGGGCCTTACACACCTATAAAAGTAATTTGTACAATGTGAGATTCAAACCTATATAAAACAGAGAATACATAGTCTTCCACATAAGTGTTTTTTTCCTCATTGCTACAGAAGAAGGGTTTGTCAGACATGGTGATGAATTATATAGACACATTAAAGAGTGAGTGGTGCTACATGTATGTGTGTGACCTGACAGGGTCCTGGTTTATGTATTTTCATGTGTGATGGAGGAGTAATGTGTGACAATATATTGGAAATGCATATACTTGTATTACTTTCAGGTTAGATTTCTGAGCTGTGGGTCAGACCACACAATAAATTCTGTTTTACAGCTATACTTGTTATGTGAGTTGTGTAAATGACTGTCAGTACAGTATGAAGTCCATCCCAGGGCAGAAATAAAATGGTTTTAATTACAGAAGCATAATTGTCAGAATACCCCCAGTTACACATATACTTGATATATTATCAAGTGCT
Organism: Protopterus annectens; assembly: GCF_019279795.1. NCBI lineage: Eukaryota > Metazoa > Chordata > Ceratodontiformes > Protopteridae > Protopterus > Protopterus annectens. Next base: position 330,740,871 of record NC_056741.1, on the reverse strand, counting down.
ATATATAGTTATTGTTATGTTATTTATAATTATCTTTATATTGTTAATTTTTATAAAAATTATAGTGGAACAGCATTAATAAAATTTGGAGTATGCTGGATTAGAATCCTGGCTCACCTATGTTGTGGCCATGAATTTACACCTGGTGTCATAGAGAAAGATAGGCAGCAGGTGTATTTTTACACTCATTACTCTTTAGAATGCTGAATGCCGCATAACACCACTTATCATGATTGCCCCGGGAAGGCAAAACAAGTAGCAATGTATCTTTCTAACAAGTTACAATGTTTTTTTTTTTTTCTGGAGGTATTGTATATGAGGGCTGACTGCTGCACAATGCAGCTTAGAGTATTTGCATGAAGGAAGACAAAACAAGTAACAATGTATCTTTTTTGCAGGTAGCAATGTGTCCTTTTTGTGTGCAGCCATAAGCAGTGTTTGCGCACAGGTGAGTAACACACAAACAAGACAGGCAAAGGTGAAAGCACACTTTCTTTATAAAAAATGCTTAGCATCATTTGTGCTTAAAAATAATATCAGACTTTAACCATGGTCTAATTCTGTTATGTCCTTCGTGCCTCAACATCTTTACAAGGTGTGCGACATGCACAGTTGATTCACAGTTGTAATTTATGTAGTCCATAGCATGCAAACTGCTGACCACTAAGCAAGATTGTGCTTCTTAAGGCAAATGACATCAAATTTTAAATACTGATGTGTTTTACAGTATGTGCACACACAAATATTAATATTTTAAAAAATTAACACGTTAAATAAATTTACACAGCTCTGGATTTGAACTATCATACTAATGAAACTACAAAACACAGTGGGAATGTGTTATCTCTCCTTACCACAGACACAACTTTGTAGCAGAAAAGCAAATCAAGTGCATACAAGCAATTCCCATCTCCTGTACAATATTAACAGGAAATACACTTGTATATTCTCATCTGGTTGTACATGTGCGACTTAGATATTTAGTGCAATGAGTGATCATACAACCATTTCTGAATGTGTTTTCACAAATGCAGCTCTGTCTTTTCTTTGTATGCTTTCATTCTTCTCTTATCTCTGCTTTAATCTCAGACATGCAGTCTGTAGTGCATTTTATGCCATTCTCCTTTAAATGTATTATAAAAATTACTTCACAGTAAAAAACATTTATAAGCACAGGCAGGAGAGTTTGTCTACTACTGCATAAAAATGATAAATGTGTGCTGTTTAGTTCTATTAAAAGATTACTAAAGTTACTTCTACACTTTTGTAAGTGCATCCTGAGTGACGCACCCACTGCAAGTAAGGTAGTCTGAATTGCTGTTGTGTCTTCCTTCTCTACTCCACTAATCATCCACAGTTGCAAGCCATTAGCAAGTAACAGTGTTGTAGAGCCTACAGTATGATTACATCTGCTACTTGAAGTCAGAAGTTTGGTATTCAGTAATTCTCATGAGTTCACACTTCATCTGCATCCTCACCATGCCCAGAGGCCTGAATCTACACTATAAAACGGTAACCGTGTAACTATGGAAGTTGATTGTGATGAGACTATTTGGACAAAACAGAAGATTGCTATTCTTTTGAAGGTGATTTATGTATAGACAAGGCTTCTAATTTTGCTAAGGTATGCTTGTATTATTCAAGCACATTCTAGTTTTTGTAAAATGTTACAAATCTATTTATATATCCAGGAGGAAATGGAACTTTTATCTGTGTGCACTTCTTATACTTCACTGTTGGCATAGGCATTTTTTGGCAGACATTAACAATTTTCACATAGACAAGTTATTCACTTTCAACATGAGTATTAGTGTTAAATTTGTATTTTAGAATCTTCTATGTCATTAATGTACATGTCACTGACACAGATGTTATGCTTCTGAGATGGCATAGGGAACCCTCCAGGGGAATGGTGGGCACAGTGAGAGGTGACTGGCAATAATAAATTGAGCTTTCTGTTGTAAATGTATACACATTCTGATAATTGCATAGGAAGCATACATGCCAATTCAATTTTGTGGTATTCCTTTATTGGTTTGTTATTTTGAAGGTGGGGGAGCCACTTACCATTTGTATGTTGCCAGAACAAAAGTGTGTTTCAACTGTTTTTTTCTTGAAAATGTGTAGGCATGTGTAGCATCCTGATATTTCGGTGGGAAACATAATACATTACTAAAGTGGTATTCCTTGGTTTGGACAAATGGTTCGTGTGTGAGGGTGAGGTGTGGCAAACATATAACCTTCAGTTTAATAACTGAAAAGTGTGTTTCCAGTGCTTAATGTTGACAAATGTGTACAAAAGCAAGACTTTAGTTAGGTGATATTTATGTGTTGTATCCTTCTGTTTTATGTCACATAGTATTTTGGCACCTAAGCTTACAAATCTATGTAAACCCCCTTTCAGTAAAAATGAAGGAACAGTTTAGGCATTCAGGTGCCATGATTCCTTTCTAGTGGAGAGAGGATGTCTGGATATGGCTGCCAGATTCTACACTTACCTTGCTAGTCCTGTGGTTACAACTGTTTTAATTCAGGGTTAAATCTATGTGATGCTAGCAGTACACATCCATTATATAGGTAAGTAAAGGTTGTAAGCATCGCCTTGCATCAATTTTACTGTATGCATGTGCATAAGATGAAAGTTGCATCCCTTAGGTGGTCAGCACATGTGCTATCCATTGCCTCTTGGCCAGGGATGTGGTGACCTTGCCAATGGTGGTGGAATATGTGCCCCTTCCCCTTGGTGTTCCTATTTAATCTGTTTTCTCAGGATAATATTATAAAGGCTAGCACAGACAGTGAAAATTTCATCACAGGTACTGGGATCATACTGCAGGGCTGCCCTGATGTATCCAGGCACCAGAATTGTAACTTCAGCAGCCCAAACACACACTCTATGATAGTTCTTGTTTGAGAGTGTGCCTAATTATAGCCTTCTTCAGTGGGTGTGTGTGCATCTCTGATGGGCATCATCAGTCATGATTCAAGGGCATACCCTGCAGCCCCCATAAATCACATTGTGATATATCCCCCTGGAATACCTCTGGTAAATCTGAGAGTTGTGCCAGATATGGTAGTCATGGTAACTGCTGGGGTTGCCAGTACACACATTTAGGATGATTCCCTCAGCATTACATGCAACCTGGCAGTTAACAGAGTGGAAGCCTTTTCTTTTTATGCAGACCATCCTTTGCTCCTTGGGTGGTGCTTTGATTTCACTGTGCATGCAGTCTATGGCAACCAAGACCTCTGGGAAGTGTGCTATGGGGTAGAAATCTTGAATAGTTGTAGCACTGTCCTCGGGGGTACAGGAAAAATGTATGTTGTCACTGGCATTTTATAACATAGCAATCAGGAATTGATGCAGAATCCGGGATGCTGATGCCTGTGACACCACCAGCATGTCCTCTGTATGTCTCTGGAAAGTTCCTGTAGCTAATATTCTAAATGCTACATATACTTTGATTTGCCCTTGGTCTCAATTGAGGATGACTGACTTTGCAGAGTTCCTGTAGTATATCTCTAGCCACACTGTAGTGCTCTACTATTTCCACCTCATGCAGACCAAGAAAAGTTAAATATTGTCAAAACACCCTTCTCCTTCTTGGCTGATTTCTGTTAACAGCAGCAGCAGCATGGAGTTGTGCCTGTTGCACATCCACATGCAGAAGAACAGCAGCACTCGTTCACATTCTTTCTGTGTAGTGTAGTTTCTGTGGCTGTATTCCAATAGGTTTTGGAATATAGGGCAAAAACCTACACTAAGTGTAGATAATTACTTTATAGCTTGTTGAATAGCTCCTCCATCTTGGATTGGTTGATTAGCATACAGTTCAGCTCGTTATGCTATATTTAGCAGGCCACAATGTTTACTGGGTTTGTGTGGCTCTACAAGGAGTGCAGAGCCACTTAATGAATGCAAATCAGCTCGCTAAAGTGTGCAAGTCATTGTGCAATGAGCAGATGGTTTTAGTGAGACATGAAGGCTTTATTAAATTCAACCCTACATTACATAATTCAGGCCTATTAATGAATGGATTAATGAACTCTTTAGTGCAATGAATAAAGTAAAACAATTCAAGGCAATATAAATGTTGCAGCAGCTTCCTTTCAAAAACCAACAAGTCATACAAAAATCAGAAATATTTCTGCATACAACATACATTTTTGGAGGGGTCTTTACATGCTTGCAGGACACCTGCATCTCATTTGTGACTTCCCTATGCCTTCTATGTCATCAAAGAATAGATACTCCCTCTGAAATCGGTCAATACAGGCCTGACCTGCCTATATAACTCATAATGTTGTGTTGTTGCAGTATATTTCTACATACAGAGACAGATTAAGGTCATATGGGGCTCTGTGCTGGGTAATGATCCAGGCCCCTGCGGCTTCCTATCTCCAGGTACTATAACACACTGCACAAACCTGTCAGTGTGCATATCATTTTCTTCTTTACTTTTACAATTATCTGAAAGATTTATTTATTTATTTATTTATATATTTTATTTTATTTATTTTTACATTTGTTTACCAGGACAGTCCGACTGAATACATGTCCATTTTCAGAGGAGACCCAGGGAGAAAAGCTCCACATAGACAAAAACACACATTGATTACACAAGAAATTACAAAAAAACTAGAATATTTGAAAAAACAAAAAGATTATTTACATTATATACATTGGTTATGTAGTGTTCCCTAATAGGGACTTCACAATTCTCATAGACAGACACATTTACAAATTAAACTGGCTACAGAGCTTGCTGACGTCGTTACATGTAATGATAATGTTTATGCTTTTCAGTTTATAGCTAGTCAGGGTTGCTCCATAGACATAGCCAGTTCACTTTGAGATGCTGTTTGAGGATTTTTTAAAAGAGACTTTTGGAGGATTGTAGAGTTATATTGTTTTGCAATGAATTCCAGGTTTTCCCAACAAAGTTGGTGAACAAGGATTCACCAGCTGAGTTATCTGCTTTGTGGGTTTGGACTAAGAATTTATCGGCTGACCGTAGGGATGTCAGGTTGTTATATGGCTTAATAAGATTTTTTAGGGCTGGGGTTTCCTCAGGGTGGTACAGATCTTTGTGCGCTATTAAGAGTTGATTAAATTGTATTAAGTTGGACAGTTCTAGCCACTCTAGTTGTTTCAGGTTCTGGCAGTGGTGGGTTCTATAGGTGGAGCCAGTGGTAAATTTGGCAATATGGTTGTAACTATGGGATAGCTTGCTTAGTGTGGTTTTGTTGAGGTTTGAGACTACAGGTGAGGCATATAAGAGAGCAGACAGTAGGTGTAATTGGGCGACTGTAGTCCTAGCTAGTGGGGTTATAAATGTCTTGTTTCTATACAATGATCCAAGCTTCTTATTGAGGGTCTGTATGGTTTTGTTGACCTGTAGGTCAAATTTGAGATTATTGTCTATGATGACCCCTAGAAGTTTAATGTGTTGGTCTCAGGGGATAGTGGTGCCATTGTTAGATGTGACAGAGAAAGACAGTTTAGCAGATCTACTAGTGGGGGTGAAGAGTAGAAGTTTAGTTTTATTGGGGTTTAGTAGTAGGCGTTGGTTGGAGAACCAATTCTCAATTATGTTAAACGTATGTATTTGGATTTCATTTAAAATTTGTATTTAAAATTTCATAGCTAAAACACTGACAGCCATTTTCTAAACAAAACAAAATACTCTCAGATTGAAAACAAACAGCATGAGAAATAATAAACTTCTCTTCTCTCACATTTAGTAAAAATGCATTTGGCAAACCATTAAGCTACAAGAGATGTGCCAGGAGTCATAGTAGACAGCATATAGTGAAGTTCTAACAAATATCTATTTGAAGAGTGCAAAATTTCAGAAGACAAATGCACACTACATTTGCTAACAGCCTAGAACAACCCAGTGCACCCAATTGTCCCTTTTTAGGGACAGCCCATGAGTGCTGTCTGGTGAAATGACTTTGTCAGAGTCACACCGCAGACAAAGGCTGATGGAACCAAACTAAGCACTATGAGAAGGTGCTCATTAGCAGTTGATAACCTTACTATACCTTTCAACCTCTTTGAACAAGAATTCTTGACAATGCCAAAAATAAAGGTGAGACAAATGCCTAAAATCAGGGTCAGATTTTAAATGCCACTCATATAAAGATAGAAAGTTGCTAGTATTGACAGGGTTTGACTTAGCATACATTTTCTGAAGGATATGAAGTCTGAAACTCACTTGTATGCTACTGTTTATTGATTTAATTCCTCAGTGATTTGCAAGCAAACCACACATTTTAAAAGGCCCAGACCAAAAATATAAGGCAAAAATCTGGACATTCTGCAAAAATCTGGACAGTTGAGAGGTATGCTACTCATCTGCAGTAAGTACCAGACAAACTGCTGTAGCCCAATAAAGTGCATTTCACAACATGTGCCTGTAAAAAAACAAGCTAAATTAAATTGTGTTCATAATTAAAATATTAACTTTAAGCTCTTAAACATCATGATCTCCAGTTTATTGACAAGCAAATAATAAACACACTGTCAACAGCCAACAAATAAGAAAATCAAAGATTTTACACAAAGGAAATGGCTCATATGATGATGCTGCTATTTATTACAATGAATTCCTTCCATTGCACCCTAAGCACTTGGGGATACAGAAACCAACTATTTAAACATATGCACAAACATACATAAACACACATAACCATTAATTTTAGCCCCTTATGTGACTTACGCCTTAGATATCTGCTTGAGATGACTTGAATGAAAGCATTCATAAATAATTAATCTATCACAGCTGACTGCTGTCAGAGCCAATCAGTTCAATTCATTGCAATGCCCCCTGCCCTCTCACCTTCTTAGCTCAAGAATCATAGACAAAGATCCAAAATCAGGAACATATTATGAATATTTCTCTTATTTACTTGGAAAGTTGCAGGAATAACAAGCTGTGCTTTAGGAAGAATTTTATAAAGTCTGAAATTCAGATGCATGTTGATATTTATTAAATATAATCCACAATAATTTGCCAAAAAGAAAACAGGGTTCAAAGATCAGATCAAAATATCTTGGCCAAAGCCAAAAATGATGGCAGGACAAACATGCAAAAAAGGACACATTTAAAATATTTCTTCTTCTGATGAAGCAATGGTTACCATTGCGAAAGCACTCACCATTTTGTATTAAAAAGATTTTACTTTGTCATGGTTCAGCTTCTTTATTCCAGCTAACTTCCTACTGGACACCTGTGTTTCAACATTTTCAACTTCTGGGCTGGTTTGTATTTACTTGTTTGTTGATGTTATTTTACAGATTTATTAACAAGGTAAATCCAATGGGTAAGGTTCTCCTGTTCCAAGGGAGACCTAGGAGCACTGTCTGGTTAAGTGGTTTACTGTAAGTCACACAGTAGGAAAATGGATGTAGAATGACTCAAACCCTATATTTTTGACTACAGGAATCAGCTCAGTAACACCTGAGAGCCTGAAGTACCATGCAACTTTAATTCACTAAAAAAAGTTAATAAAACAGGAGGAGCTGCATGGACATGAATTTTCTGAACAATAAGAAATGTGAAATTCTAATCACTAGCATTATTGACTGACAGTAATCCTCAATGATTTACCAGAAAAATAAGTAAATGGGACAGGGCATAAATATGAGAAAAAAAATCAGAAATGTTCTGAAAAAATGGAGACAGATAAAAGACAGGCTACTCTAATTAATTTAAAAAGTTAACAAAATGACAGGGTCAATAACAAGAACTATGAAACTCTAATGACTGTATCACTGACTGACTGCAATCCTCAGTGACTTATCAGAAAGTGAAGAGGTTAATAGCACTCAAGCAGTTAGTGCAAAGGACTAAGGATCCAAGCTGTTAATGAGCTGCTTCCTGCAGCTAAGAGTGCAGGATTTGAGTCCTTCCACCTCCATTTGTCTTCTGTGTAACTCTGGACAAATCACTTAATCAGATAGTGCTCCTTTGTTGCTGTAATGCAAAACCTAATTTTTTTGAATGAAAAGAACTATGAAATTGATGGCCTTATTAACTGACTGTAATCTACACTTAATGATTTACCAGAAAATGGTGAATCCAAGTCCCGGATAATACTTTAGGAGTTGTGCAATGAAGGTCTGAGGAGATCCATTGTATACCTAACAACACGCGCACACACACACACACACACACACACACACACACACACACACACACACATGCGCGCACACACTCCTACCTAACTTTAAGTCTTCCAAAAAGTTATAATACCTGGTTAATTTAAAATATTTTCAAAAACAGTCTCAAGGTGATAAGAAAATAGCCAGAACTGACCTGTCCAGTGCTGTACAACTGCAGAATCAGTTAAAAAAAAGCACTTAAAAATGAAAACACTTAAAGAACAAAAGCTTGGGCTGGAGTCAAGAGCCCCAGGTGGACTTTTGAATTGCCCTTATTATAATCCTCTCCTGCAGAGCTTTGATCCTCTGCATTGCCAGATATTTTGCAAGATTGTACTTGCACAATCTTATACTGGTGTTCAGTCATATTCTGTACATTCTGTACAGATGTCATAAACCAGGGTTTAAATGGGCATCCAGCAGCAGCAACAAAGTAGGAATCTGTGTGTGTGTGTGTGTGTGTGTGTGTGTGTGTGTGTGTGTGTGTGTGTGTGTGTGTGTGTGTGTGTGTGTGTGTGTGTTTGTGGGCATGTGCGCATTCGCAAACATGTGGATGGGGGTTTACTACCTTACAATAATAGATGCAGCTGTATGATGTCTCATTAGCACAGAGCATGCACTTAACACCTCTGTGGCCATGTGAATTTCTATGTGCAGGAAGTGGTGGTGATGTGGCTGAGATTATATGCCATATTTGTGAGTCATGGAACTGCCTGTATTATGTACAAATTGGTTATGACCTCACATGCATCATGCATTACATGGCAGTTCACTGACTGGCAGCCTTTACTGTTCACAAAACTTTGTGCCTTTGGGATACTTGGAGCTTTTTGTCTTACAAGTGTGAAGTCTATGGCACATAGTACCTCAAGAATGCATGTGATGTCATAAAATGGCATTAGCTCTCTCCTGTAGTACACAAGGAAACCACATACAATCACCTGCATGTAGAAGCATTTTACTAAGGAACTTTTTGAGTATTCTGGTGGTAAAAGCCTGTGAAATACCCAACATTTACCCATTTACCCAGTTAGTGTCCCAGAGGTCCATGAATCTAGTATGGAAACCACTCTACATAACCTGGTCTTCACAGGAATGGGAAGGATATACATTCCTGTACATTCTGTGTGTGGGTGACACGTCATCCAAGATTCATGCATTCTCCTTACTGACTCTAAGTGGTCTACAGTCTCTTTATCAGTGTAGTTAATATGTCAACTGCTAGTGGTAACGATTCTATTTTTGCAGGATGACATACATGAGTTCTGACCGGAACCATAAACACAGCTCCATCTAATTAATCAAAATGTTTTTTTCAATGATTTTCCACTGTTTCTTCAACTTTTATGACTTTTCTTACACTAAAGACCATATTTTGGTTGCTTTTCTTGTCGAAGTTAAAACTTGCTGAGACTAGTAGCAGGGGGTAATTTGCTTCTGTCTTAGGAACATAGATTGCTGACAGAGCTTCAGCTATGTTTTTGTTGTTTCTTTCATTTTCACTACTCAGCTTTAAACAGTGGGCAGTGTCTTTCTGCACAGTGCTACACAATGCTGTATTCAACAAACTCTTTCAGTTTTGAATTCTCTGTTAGGAAGCTTAGTTAAATCCTCCTCCCAGAAAAGAAGAAAAGAGGCCAGTTCAATGGTTGATTCAGGAAAGATTTTCCTCCAAGTGACCTAACCAGAGCTGACAACCAGTTAGTTGAATGTGACCACTAAACTTGTCAGAATAGCAAAATTGACTACTTCTACCTTTTGATCTCACCTGAGGATATGCAAGGCATTATAGTGAGCAAACAAAGTGAAGGTAGGGTGGTGCCCCTTCATAGGACTAAATGAATGTTAACCTTGAAAAGATGCAGATTAGGTTTGCACCCTCTGTGGGCATTCAATAAATGCATATTTATTGAAATACATAAACATTTAATAGATCTGAATTATACAAAAAGTTAATACAGTTACCCACGTTTCTGATACAGAGGAATGAGGCCCTGGCTGAGACTCAGATGAACTGTGTTTGATTAGCGGTGTGGGTTTTGAAGGCATCAGACTATGAAGGACAGGAGAGAGCGGCCATTGCCATCTTCCCTACTCTGAGGTTAGGAGGTGACTCTGGCTTGCCACTTAGGTGACCTAGAGGGAACACTAGGTGTGGTACCCATGGAAAGCTGGACTGCTGAGGACATGCTACCCAGTGTTGCCCCACACAAGCCAGAAAGATCACATGTGAATGTATGTGTGCTTTCCATGGAAAGCAAGACACAGTGGTGCTCAAGAGAGCTCTCATATGGTTAGGAGCTCCAAAGACTGGGAAAAGAGTTGATTAGATACTCGATCCATGGCATTCATAGGCTATAGGACTTTTACCCAGGGTCCCACCCTGACAGAAGTACAAATGAATCAGTGGAGTAAAAGAAGAGGAGCCAGTGGGAAAGATCTAGGGGATGGGGAAAAAAGTGAATGTGGCTGTGGTACCTCACCATCAGTCTGTGCACATGGTCTAAAACAGTTTTAAGTGTCAGCTTTTGTTGTAACAGCAATACAATATAGCAAGCATCAAATAACATAAATATATTCTAGGTTTGCAAGCTAAGTTTTGATTTTACTGCATGACACTAACATAAATAAATGATCTTATTCCCTTTTAATGACTCTACAAAACTTATATTAGTATCAAATTCCAGGAGTTAAATCAAGCTACAAAATGAATTCCAGATACAACTGTTGCTGGACAAACAATTGTCAAAGGTAGAAATGCCAGATGTGTCATATAATTTGTTCAGAGGGGATGGCCATTACTGATAGGAGCTAACATATTGCAAGCACAGTGAGGTAGGCTTCAACAATCGGCACTCATGTCCAAGTATTTAGAAGTGTCCCCAAGGTTTTTAGAACTTTAAAGTCTTCATATATTTCCTCAAATTTAGTGCAGTGAAATTATCCGCAGAAACACAGGGCAGGATTCATGAAAGCCTACACTTCATGCTAGGGTCATGTGTGTTACAAGCAGCACTGAGTGTGCTGTTTTGTAGTCATTTAACAGACCTGCATGTCCCAGCAGCTGTAAAACAAAAGTAAGCAGCAGAATATGTTATAAAGGAATAAGAAGGTGAATCATATGGTAGTGGAGCAATTCAGAAATGTATAAAACATGACCCTAAATGCCACTCTCCTTTAGCCCTCAGTTACATTACTCTGGAATATAGCCTCAAAGAAACTTAGAAAAAATGCTAGGGGCTGCTGCAGACAAAAAATATGCTAGGGGTTGTTGCTATTATCATTAATCTGTACATGCAATAGGCTTTAATACAAGGTACTGCTGCTGCCTGACCTTGGCCTAGAAGGAGAAGAGTGATTAGACCATGTTTGACCTATCATGGACTTCATGATACTGAAATAATAGAACACTACAAGGTTTATAGGGATACCTTAGAGAAAATAGTCAATATCTGCCACCTTCACCTGAGGGCCCAGGGAATCATGGAGAACCCATCCAAGTGGAAACCAAGGTAGGTGTAGCATTATAAGTATTCGCTACAGGTGCTTTTCAGAAACCCACAGGAGGACATATTAGGGATGTCACATGCCTCAGCCTTAAGAATATTACCTCAGGTTCTCACTGCGATGCTACCAATTATAAGGGAGCATGTCTGGTTTTCTCATACCCCAGAGGAGAGAGCTACCACCATACAAAATTTCTATGCCACAGCACATTTCCCTGAGGTTCTGGGAGCCATTGACTGCACACACATAGAAATAAAACCCCCATCTGGTGAACAGGGAATGAAATTCATCAACAGAAAATGCTATCACTCTACCATCCATCAAGTGGTTTGTAATGTCCAAATGATCATCTACAATGCATATGCAGGCACCCCTGGCAGTTTCTACTCTCACATATGGTACAACTGTGACTTGTATCTAATGTTTTCTAAGGGCGACTTTCCACAAGGGCATCTAGTGAGGGATATAGGTTAAGCACTGGATTCTTGGCTCATGACATCCATGAGAAACCCACTCAGCTTCACAGAGCAAGGTTACAATGATGCATAAATCAAGTTAAGATGTCTAGATACATCTGGATGACCCTTGCAGTATGACCCAGCCACCTCAGCCATGTTACATAACATCATTGTTACAAAACAGTTGCAACAGAGACAACATGACCAAGGACCACAGTTCCCAGCACCAAAAGCAGGGACAGCCAGGTGAGCAGACAGAGATGTGGAGTCTGATGAAAAAACAACAGCCGTGAATGATTGTGGCAGACACTGCCATGCACAATATGCTATGGCCATGGCTATAAGGCATAAAACAGCAGACATGCTCACTACCTAAGTGAAAACTTAGAAGCTAAGCACATACAAACAGTAATAGTGATGCATACAAATTTAACAGCCTTCACTTACCCATGTAATGACTGTATTCTATGAGCATCTGACAGGCAGACTCAACCCTGGAAGATACAACACTTGTATCAGCAACATTCACCAAAGTAAGTGATAAAACTGTCAAGAGATAAATGATTACTCTGATATGCAAGTGTTGTATTTCACTAATATAAAACATTGTTCAGCTGTACAGGAGTATTAGCAGTAACTCGTGAGTGATATTTGCAACATAAATATATAAAAACAAGCAATCTATTAAAAGGTATTTAAAATGGGTTTCCCTCAGCACATGTATACAGCCTTTGCATCAAGCCAAAGCAGGCCCATTTCAACCCCTACCTCGCAACAAGATTAAGTCAAATTTTACAATCATTCACATAGGTATATGATCAGTCATAGTTACACATCCCTAAGAAATGGAAATATAGCATAAGTATGCAAGACATAAATTAGGAGTATGCCATCCAAAGTTTAATAAAACAAATATGCATTGACCAAACACATATGCTTGGCCAACTCACTGCTGTGCATCACACATAAAAAGTTGACCAAGTAAGACACCCCAGCAGTGACCAGGGCAACCTCAGCATTATCTGTACAAGGTGCAGAGCAAGCAGTAATTCCTAATTAATAGGATTGTATTACTACTAACACTAATACAAATACAGTTAGGAGCACAACCTTGAACATGACCAGAATAACAAATAAGTGCAATTTAGTACAATACTTTTGATGAAGGCAGCATCTGACTATGCAGGCATTAGCCATCCACTCTTTGCATCAGACACAGGTAACCCTAAGTCACAAAGAAATGTGCAAAGGGCAGACCACAGTCATCATCTCTTGCACAGGGTGTGTATTGGAAGGGAGGTTGCAGGACTGATATCAAAGAAATGTGTGTGTGTGTGTGTGTGTGTGTGTGTGTGTGTGTGTGTGTGTGTGTGTGTGTGTGTGTGTGTGTGTGTGTGTGTGTGTGTGTAATGTCCCCTCTCTGGACCAGTAATCAAGGAGCCTGAATAATCACCACTGACACTGGAGAGGGACATTCACTTGGAACAAAAATAGATACACACAGTATTTCCAGATGCAGCTCTCTGCATCAAGCACAATTTTCCTTAAGAGCACACAGTGAACGCACTCAGTTTTGGAGCTGGACTCCCCTCTCTCTCTCTCCAGGCCCCAAGTAAGATTCCTCACTGGCACAGCTGTAGATTTAAATCCTCAGTTGAGTGTCCAAGCCAAGTTCTCCACCACTCTCTCTGTGAAATCAGTGCTCTGTGTCCCTACTCCAAGCAGCTGACACAGACACTCTTTGAGATTTGGTTTTCACATCCCTGGGAAAGGCTGGCACAGATTTATTAGCGAAGCCCCATTCTGCCCAGACTATAAGGTAGTTACTGCCACCAGACACTCCAAAGTCAACTACTCTAAGGCTCTTACAAAGGTACCCAATTATACTGAGTGAAATTAATATTAATACAAATGGTAATGTTGACTAAACAGCAAGGCTTTCAGGAGTGGCCACAATGTCACCAAAGACATATAAGTACTCTCAAAGGTTAAAATATTCTCCAATAAACCAGCCACAGTGAATAATGTAAATATGCTTAATAATAAATAATAAAGAACCCAAAAATACTACGTATCTATTTACAATAAACACCAGAGTTTCATTCACAGGAAATATTAAAATAACACAGATGAATAGATTCACACAGATACAGAAAAATAGTACTTAACTAATCCCACTATATTTTCCTAACTTATTTCAAGAATTACTCTTTTCTGGTTACTTACTAAAGCAAGGCAAAACGGAATAGATGAGTGGTCTTTCTTCTTTGTCAGGTTCCAGAAACAGACTGTAATGAGACTTCTGTCTCATCGACTGTTAAAACATCATTTCTGTGCTGGATTTTAGAATGACATCACATACATCTGGTCGTCTGATTTCTGGTTCCCATACTACCCCACTTTATTAGAAACTGAACCAGAATCTCACACATGTGTGTTACCATACACACAGACAGAGCTTTGCTAATATGTGTGACAGTATCTGGAAGCCATAAAACCATTTTAACTCTTCCACCCTTCCAAGGTAGCAATTAGTTCACTGCTACGGAACATACAGCAGGACTCCTAGTCCTTCTTTTCACAGACATTTCATCTCTGGCTGCAATCAAAACTGTAACATACAATTTCAATGTCCTACCAGGTAATTTAATTTCAAACTATTTTTCAAAGTTAGTTGGACTGAGGTCAACCTCTTCTCCTCCAGTATAATCTCTTACAATATATACATTTAATCAGTTACAATAGTACAGTCTGACTTTCATGTATATTTCCTTTCTGTCCAGCAGGACACACTGTTGATACATTTTTAACACAAGCAGCTTTACAAATGCATTTTTTCAACACAAACATCTGCACAAATCAGTCTGATATACAAATGACATATAATTGTTTACAAAACTCAAGCTAGCTATGCTGGCATATGTTACACATCCACTGCCCTGCTTCTCCTGGCATAGCTGGCAATACCATACATCATCAGTGTGTGTGTGTGTGTGTGTGTGTGTGTGTGTGTGTGTGTGTGTGTGTGTGTGTGTGTGTGTGTGTGTGTGTGTGTGTGTGTGAAATCAGGTTAACAGCAAGTATGCATTGTCAAGGTCAGTAACAACATATGTCAAGAAGTCAATATTGATTTATAAACATATATGTGTCTGTGTGTGTATGTGAGATGACATGCACAAGATGAGGTGTATCGTGTGTGAGTCTGTAGGAACACAACCAATGCAGTTGTGCTTGTACTACACTCTGGCATTCTGGACAGATGTGAGCCATGCATGATAGAGGATTCATTTCATCACTACTGCCCCTGACCACGTGAACTACCTCTGCCAGGAGGTGCACTGTTACTTCCATGAGTCTGGCCAGAAGTCAGGTTTCTATCTGAATAAGAATGATACCATAATGATGTGGTCTACCACAGCTGGAGGTGGACAACTCAATCACTGTTGGAGCAGTAGAAGTAACACCACTATAGTAGTGAGATCTGGCACAGTCATGTCAACTATCACCTGATGATGTAGCAACTCTTTGGTGATGTGGATGCTGACCTTCCTCAGCAAACATTCCATTACAGAAATTGCATAGTCCAGTGTGTCATTCATCCAGTCCAAGGGCTCGCCTTCATGGTACAGGCAGTCTCACATGTTAGAATGAGAGACATGCAGTACTCTGACATTCTTTTCCAAGACCCTGGTGGAACATGCCTGTACTTCTATGATTGCCCTGGACATATGTTAGGTAGCAACTAATGACACATTAACATTGGGGAAGAGTGGAAAGCATGCCTCTTCTGAGCACCTCTACTGACACCCCCTCTATGGTACCTCATCCTCATGATGCCATCTCTGCAACTGGTGTAACCACCTACCCTAATCAATTATGCCACCCTCAAACTGTCCTATCTCAGAGGGCTCTGTGTCATAGGAATGTGCAGGCATACTGACTGCTGCCAAACTTTTGGGAGGGGATATGGGGACATATCTCTCAATTGTCCAGATTTGCACAGAATGTCCAATTTATGCCTTATATTTTTGGTGCATTCTTCATAAAATTTGTGGTTTTCTGGCAAATCGCTGAGGATTGAAGTCACTAAATAATGTTATACATTTTTTGTTTCAGACTTCATATCCTTCAGAAAATACATAATAACACAAGTCCTGTCATTCTAGCAATTTATTAAGGTCATAGAAACATTATTTAAAATCTGTCAATATTTCTGTGCCTTTGTCCCCCATTATTTCAGGCAGCCCGAATGGTTCCAGCCAATTGCCACTAGACTGGGCCATAATACCTTCATCAGCACACACACACACACACACACACACACACACACAGACACACACAGACACACACACAGACACACACACACACACACACACACACACACACACACACACACACACACACACAGTCTCTTCCCATCCCAAGCATTTACTGCTTAAATTAGTCAATTTTTTGCTATTATGTTCAGCATCATCTCTGTACTAATCACAACTCTCTGTAACTCCTCAAGAACCCTATTTGTGTGCTTACAGTGATAATTATTTAAAGTATTCCAGAGTTACTTATATTAATCTTTTGTAGATACTGATATTTTAAGCTTATTACTCATGTTAAACTGATGGGGGAGGGACCCATAAGTTCCTGGTTAATCCTCTTCTGGCTGCTCTCTACTCCATTCACCCTGACTGCTACTCCTACCCCACCCCCTGATTATCTTCATTAGTCAGTCCCCTCCTAGGGTGCCATCTTTAAACCATCTCTAAACTACCTAACTCACATTCATTTTCCATCCTGTAGCTGCTCTAGCTTCCCTACCCCTCTGTTCATTGTGCATGCACAGCAAGTAAGTAGAGTAGTGCCACATGTATACTAGAGCTAATATGCATCACTGTCTTATTATTATTACTGTAAACTGCTTTTTTATTTGGTTATAACTGTTAACTGCTGAGTTATGTGATGGTGCTGAGCTGAAATTGCTGTTCAGAAATCCTATATGTTTTGAGAGCTAGCTAATGTATTAACTGACAAACTGCTTGTTACTTCTGTCTTGTTTTATGAAGGTAGAGCTTAAGTGTTGTATACCTTTCAGGCATCCTGTTAACTGTTTGCAAAGCATATTCATGTTCTGACTGCATCTGTAAGCATTTCTGTTGCATGCTCTTAGAAGACTTAGAGGCTGGACTTTACAATTGCTTTTATAGAAGGCTAAGTGAATGCAGTTCATGTTGCTGTTAGTTCATATTAAATAACATTAACCATTATGCCTTAGAACAGCCATATTTCCTTTGCTTTGTGCAAGTTATCCTGTGTGTGTATTCACTGCTGAATTGTACAGTTGTTATCAGTTGACTTAGAGGCTGTATGTTAATGCTGTTAGTCTGTGGTTTTATACAGCTGATAAACAATGTATGCAATATAACTAGTTTTACTCTCTATCTCTATCCCTTGCATGCTTTCCACTTCACATTCTTGTAACCTTTGCACTAATTCTACTTGAAAAACTTTATTTTTCAGTTTGAATGGGATTCTTACCTGCCTGACCCCACCCCACCAGGGATTAACTGCATAAAAGTAAATCTACTTTATCCACTGAAGCTGGCTATTTTAAATAAATAAAACATATGGGAAACAAGAACTTGACACCCTACAGCTTTTCTGTTGAAATAGGTGAATTACAACTTAGTTTTTGTAAAGTTTTAAGGCTTAAATGATGTGTGACAAGAACAACAAAGGGTTCCAGCCAGTTGCCACTATATTAGACCACACACACACACACACACACACACACACACACACACACACACACAGTCTTCCAGTCCCAAGCATTTACTGCTTAAATTAGTAAATTTTTGCTTTTACATTCAGCATCATCTCTATACTAATCACAACTGTCTCTAACTGCCCAGTAATCATGTCTGTGCGCTTACAGTGATAATTATTTAAAGTATTCCAGAGCTACTTAGATTGATCTTTTGTTAGATACTGATATTTTAAGCTTATTACTCACCTTAAACTGATAGTTTTTAAACTCTTCTCCCTGTGGGGGCCAGGCCTGCTCTGTTCGCTATGATCACTCCGCTCTCCACACTGCCCCCTTGCCCACCCACCCTCCCCCCATAACATTAACCTTTTATCTAATCTGACCCACCACACCTCTATTACAATGGCTGTCAAAGCAACCCATCCCCTTTACCCACACAAACCCCCGTCAAACTTGCCACCATCTTCAATTCCTACTTTATTGACACCATAGCTAACCTAACCACCACCTTTCCTACAGTAAACACCACCACCACCACCAAGACAGCTAATAACCAAATCATCCCAGAAACCAATGCTACCCTAGACTCCAACTTAAAATTCTCCCCTATCATTAATCCCTACATTACTCAATGGGTTGCCAACTGGCTTACTGACAGAACCCACACTGTAAAAGTAGCTGACTCCAAATTCAGCTCCAGACAAGTGACAAGAGGAGTACCTCAGGGTTCAGTCCTGGGACCTCTCTTGTTTGGCATCTACTTCTCTGAAGTACAGGCCAACACTAAGGGACTCTGGCTAACAAAGTTCGCAGATGACTGCAAACTGGGAACCATTATTGAATCCCCAAATGATGTGGATACTCTACAAAAGGGCCTTACAGAAACAGATGCTTGGTGCCAGAGCCATGGGCTCAAGCTCAATGCCAAGAAATGTATAGTTATCCCCTTTGGGAAAAAACATCTACCCGTGAATTACCACATAGGTGGCAGTACACTAAACACCGAAAGTGTGATAAGAGATGTATGGACACAGGTGGACAGTGGTCTCACCTTCAATAACCACATCACCACAACAGTCAGGAAATCCTTCTATGTGGCACACCTCATCACTAAGGGCTTTTCATCAAGAAAAAAAGGAAGTCATTGTCCCACTGTACTCATTGCTTATTAGACCCATTATAGAATACAACGCCCCGTTTGGTATGTACCTCTCAAGACATCTGCAACAACTGGAAAGGCTGCAGAAATTCCTCACTAAAAGAATCACAGGCCTAAAGCAGATGTCATATGCCGACCGCCTTAAAAAACACCAGCTATACTCTGTCACATATCGTCTACTCAGAGGTGATCTCTGCTTAACATACAAGGCCATGTCAAACCCAGAGCTGTTGGACATGCTACACTTAAAGAAATCCCAGTCCCTCAGATCACATGCTCCAGGGATCTAAACCTTGTCATCACAATAAACAAAACATGCTAGAGGGATAAGTTCCTGACCCAAAGACTCCCCAGACTCTGGAATAGACTGCCCACACATGCCTCTTTAGCCCTCTTCAAAAGGAACCTTGATGACTGGATGGGAGAAAGGAAATTCACCCCAGGGATAGGTTCATAGGTTTATACTAGGCTATCTGCCCTAAGGCATTTATAAGCCTAGCCACCCCTTATATGAAAAAATACTGTGCCCATTAGTTTGTTGTGCCTCTGTCCAGCAGTGACACAGAGATGATTCCCGGGGTAAACCTACGATCTCCCATCCACAGGTCTAGATTTCTCTTGAACAGAGTCAGCGAGGTGCTCTGCCTCACATGGACCGGGATTTTATTCCACAGCATAGGGAGTCTCTGAGTGATAAATCTATCCCTCCAGCATGTCCTATTTATATCCGTGCTAAGGTTTAAGTCACTTGCTCTAGTGGTTTTGGTGGATTTGGATTTTTGAGGTGGAGCATGTCCATTAATTCGGGTTGGACATGGCCTTGTATGTCAGGCTGAGCAGACAGTATCGACTGAATAGAGCTGGAGTTCTTTCAATCTGGCAGCATATGACAGATTTTGGAGTCCCTTTATCCTTTTGGTGAGGAACTTTTGGGGTCTCTCCAATTGCTGCAGATGTCGGGTGAGATACATCCCGAATGGGGCATTGTACTCGATCATTGGTCTGATAAGTGAAGAGCAGGGGAACAATGACCTCACTAGATCTGGATGTGAATCCCTTCATGATCAGGTGGGCAATGTAGAAGGTCTTTCTAACCACTTTAGCAACGTGAGTGTCAAAAGAAAGGCCACTGTCAACCTGGGTCCCCAGGTCCCTGATAACCTCTTCTGTGCTTAGTGGATTGCCACCTATATGGTAGCTTGGGGTTACCTTGTTTTTCCCGAAGGGTATGACTATACATTTTTGGCGTTTAACTTCAGGCCATGGCTCTGGCACCAGCTGTCTGTTTCGGTGAGCCCCTTCTGAAGGATATCCGTGTCCGATGCACTTTCCACTATGCCCAGTTTGCAGTCGTCTGCAAACTTTGTCAGCCAAAGTCCTCCCATGTTGGCCTGTACTTCTGAGAAGTAGATGCCAAACAATAGGGGCCAAGGACCGAGCCCTGTGGGACACCACTTGTGACCGGCTTGGAGTCTGACACAGCGCCAGCAACTCTAACCCTGTGGGTTCTGTCCTTAAGCCAGTTTGCAACCCATCTTGTGACATATGGGTTTACATTTAAGCTGGTAAGTTTTTCTACAATACCCGAGTGGGTATTGTGAAAGCCTTGCAAGGTCAAGGTAGGCTGTATGGACTGCCTTTCCCTCATCAATGGCCTTGGTGACTGTTTTGAAGAAGTCGACCAAGTTCAAAAGGCATGATCTTCCCTTGACAAAGCCAAACTGGGTCGGGTCCAATGTCTGCAAGTCCCCTATAATTTTGTTTATGAGCTCCATTATGATCCTCTCCATAGCTTTGCAGACTAGACTTGTTAAGCTTATGGGGCGGTAATTACCAGGGTCCGTAGAGGTGCCGCCTTTGTGGAGTGGGACCACAGTTGCCCACTCCTTGGGCACGTATCCTGTGGTAAGGCTGAGATTAAACAGCTGCCTTATGTGCGGGTTTAATTCCTCATTTAGCTCACAGCCGGGGACACCATCCGGTCCCATTGCTGCTGCATTTTTAGCTTTAGAGAGAGCAGCTTTCACCTGCGCATTTGAGATGTCCGGGAGGTTACACTCGGCTGGGATAGTTATCTCTCCTTTAGTGGGGGCGGGGGGGGTGAAGTTTGCACTGGACCTGTCTGCCAGTATGTTGGCAATGTCTGTGGGTTCAGTGATTTTTGTATCATTTTGGACTAATTCTGAGCATATCTGGGAGTTTCCACCCAGGTTCCTAACATAGCTGAAAAAGGCCTTATGATTGTCCTTTGAATCCATGGCAATTTTTCTCTCAAAATTGGCCTTAGTTGATTTTATGAGTGCTCGTATTTTTTTACTAATAATGATCAGGGGTGACTTCCTTTTATGGATTTTGTTCTATCATGTAATAGCTTTCTCCTCTTATTGTAAAGTTTGTTAATGGCTGGGGTCCACCAGACTGGACGTTTGCCCTTTGTGGAAAGAGTCTTGGTTTTATTTGGGATTGCCTGATCCATGCAGTCCTGGAGGTGTTCATAGAAGGCATTTGTAAGGGCTTCCGCAGCTTGGGTTGTGGTTTCCTCTGGCTCAGGGGCCTTGAAGGATACCACACCAGTCTTGAGTAGAGTGAAGTTTGCTTTAGAGAAGTTCTTCACTATGGTCTTTTTTGTTTGGGGTGGGGGCGGGATGTGGATTTCCAGTGAGATTAGTTTATGATCAGATCTCACCAATGAGGGATATACTTTCATGTCAGTCGCCCTGCTAGACAGGGGTCCAGGAAAGTAAATAGTGTGGGAAGAAATAGCCAGGGAATTGTTATGGCTAGGCTTGTATAGGCCCTAGGGCCGATAGCCTAGTACCAACCTATGAACCTATACCCACCACCACAATAAAAAAACTTTTACTTAAGCTAAAACCCTGTACTCTGGCTCCTGACAATCTACCCCCATACTTCCTGCATCTAGCTGCAAACTCTAGAGCTTATCCCATCAGCATATTCATTAGCAGATCAATTAAAGAATCCCTTGTCCCAGACATCTGAAAAAAAACATTCATTCTCCCCTTACACAAAGGCAGCACCAACACAGACACCACAAACTTTTGGCCCATAGCAATTCTCTCACCCCTTTCTAAAATACTGGAAAAATGCATCCATGGCCAATTCCTCAACCACCTGCTTGAAAACTAAATTCTATCACCTTCTCAGCATGGTTTCAGACCAGGACACAGCACCACTACTGCCCTTCTCTCCATCCTTGACATAGTTAACTGGGCACAGGATTCTGGCAAAATAATCGCTTCTCTTTTCCTTGAACTCCCTAAAGCTTTCAATACCATTTCCCACACCATCCACCCTCCACATTTCCCCACCTACCCTACAATGGTTCAATAGCTATCTCTCCAATAGGCAGCAATCCACTAAATGGCAATAATCTTACTCTTCTTCCTTAATACTTCAACAGGAGTTTCCCAAGGCTCCATAATTGGTCCTCTCTTATTTATTATCTTTATTAATGACTTTCACTCCATTTTTCCACAGTGCTCAGTAATACAGTACGCAGATGTCTCTACAATAATATGCACTGCAAATTCCATCTCTGAACTCCAGAAAATCACCAAGAATGCCCTCACCTCTACTGAATCTTGGATGCTTCTTGGATGCTTAACAATTACCTTGCCCTAAATCTGAAATAAACTAAACTATAGGAAAACTACTCCCCTAAATAAAACAAACTCTTTACTATACAAGCTCAAGACAATACCACTATAGAAGTTGTCCCACATACTAAATTACTAGGCATTATTATAGATGAAAATCTTACCTTTGACCTAGACATAAACAATAACATCAGAAAAGCACACCAAAAGCTTGGTATGCTCTACAGTCACCAACACTTTCTCAGCCTCTATACTAGACAAACCCTTGCAACCACCTTTTTATTACCCTCTCTCCTTTATGGTGCCCCCTCCTCACTGTTTGTGTCTTTCAGCTTTTCCCGGTTAGGGGTCGCCACAGCGGAACTCCGGTCCGCTAATGATTGGCAGTAGATTTTTATGTACTGGCTTGCCGGGCCTAACACACAACCTTCAATGAAGGAACGCCCATTCACGCATGTCGCCACACAGAAGATGCTCTAACTGAGAATTGAACAGGCAACGCCTAACTGTGAGGTGACAATGCTACCGCAGCACCACCACTCCTCACTAATATCCAAAATTCTACAAAATCCAGACTTGATATGTGCTACAACAGAATAGCCAAATTTGCCACCAAGGCAAATTCTCATCCCACCACTGTAACTCACTGAAACAATTAGACTGGCTGGAGCTCCCCCACCATCTCTCATTCACCCAACTAACTATAGCACACAAAATAATCTGCTGACCCGCAGACTGTCCTGCTATCTTGACTCTACTTGCCAAATACCCACCCAGCAGGCAATTAAGAACTGAAAATCATCTACTTCTAAAAGTAGAAAAGCCCACATTACCTGCTGGTCAATTCCTCTACTCCTTCACCATCGCCAAACTATGGAACTCACTTCCACCTTTTATAAAAAACACATGCAGCACCACCACTTTCAAACATATACTGAAAATTCATTTCAACTCTTCTTAGCTATGTTCCTGCTCTATAACCTAACCTCTTCCTTTTCCTTATATGATAACAAAACTCCTATGCTTTTTTCTACTACTGACTGATGATATTTTCTCCATATTTATTATTTTTCATCACTTGATAATGGTACTGTAATGCTGATTAATTTATTTCTGTTTATACCTCTCTGATTAAATTCATCTGGCATCCAGCTAAATTCCGGCTTTTAGGTATATATTCTGTATATATTACTGTAATCAAACCAACTAGATTCCTGTTTTATGTATATATTCTGTATATATTACTATAATCAAACCAACTAAATTCTTGCTTTTATGTATATATTCTGTATATATTACTGTAATCACTATGTGCAACTCTGTTTCTACTTCTGTACCAATTCATGTTTAATTTTTTTCTGTATCTGTGTTCTTGGAGCTTTTCTCCCCAGACCTGCACTGAAAATGGGCTCTTTCAGGACCAGTGGACTTTCCTGGTAAACAAATGCAATAAAATATATAAAATAAATAAATTATTTTAGGCTTTATCCAGATTTCTTGTGCTAAGAGCTTGAGAATTATGTGTGGGAGTCACAACATCTATGTCAAACTGATCCACTGCAACCCTAGATTGTGCCTGCTCATCACTGCCTACAGATACTCTGACATCAGATGGTAGGAGATCCACAGTGCCAGTGGTAAACTCCCCTGGGATTATAGCAATAAAACACAGCAAATGCAGAAATACAAGAAAAAGTGATCAGACATATACTACTTAACCTTCAGTATGATAAACATTAAACAGAAAATGACAGATGAACACAACACATTTATAGCTCTAAAAACAATTTTATGAACTATCTCTCTCTCTCTCTCTATATATATATATATATATATATATATATATATATATATATATATATATATATAGCATTCCCAGGGCATCAGCATTAGGCACCCTTTGGTTGTCTTCCACCTCTGCACCCACATCCAGCATTCATGGCACTGGGCAATTCTTCTGAGCTGTCTGGATCACTTCTGTCTCAGTGAGAGGTGATTCGGTAGTAGGACCATCATCAGTAGCTCTTTATTCCTGTGCAATAGCACTGACTCTCATTTTTGCCTTTGTCATCATGTCAATGGACTGATGCCTGATAGCATTGTAGTCATGGTCATGGCCATACACATAATTCATATCCTTGACTACCTGCTGCTAGATACAGTCATAGAAGGACTTGTCAGCTAAGTTTTTCAGTAAGAGGTGTGAGTCATGTTGACAAAGTGCCTGGACTACAGTATCAGAGAGTGCAGGTTTACATGGCCTGGATTTTTTTTAGATACCACATCCCTGTACGGGAGTCAATTAAGAAAAAGTAGGCAGCAAACAAATCAGCAGGGGCTGTATGCTTACAAGATTATCTGGACCGGTCTGAAAATAGATATGCATTTATGTAGGCATCGTTAAAAACTTGTACATAACTGATATATACAAATACACACATCTAACAAATTATTATAATACTACCTCCACCGCAATAACATAACTGAATAATAGAAAATAAATGTTTTATTCTGGAGTAGATAGTAGCAATACCAATGAAGCAAGTAGATGAAATGACACTTTTAAATTAAAATTACACTCTATAGTTACATGTCTGTAAAAATGTAACACAAGTTAGTGATCACTGCAGTAAAAACTGTTAAACCTTCCATACAAAAATAACATTGCAAATTGTAGACAGCACTCAGTTATGCATTAAAAATCAAAGAACCCCTACAAAAGAACAATTTCCCCAACTCAAGCAACCACAAATATCAAGAACCACAGCCCTTCCAATGGGATTACAGTTGTTTATTTCAGGCAAATACAACAGCCTTACCAAAGAACATTTTCTGAAATGTCATTTTAGTATTCCTGCTTCTAATTTTTGATGTTTTCACATTCCCAGAGAAATGTTTCCGTAAACCCATGTAACATAAAGCAATGATCATTGCTTAAGTAACTGCTATACTTCTACACTAACACAAATGGGCAAAGAGCAGATATCTCTCTCAGTTTTTCTAGAAAAACAATAATAAAATTATAACTGCAATTGCTACTTATAAAGAACATAACATACCTTGTGAGGATTTGTAATGACGTTCACCAAAAAGAATACAATTGTTGCATTTGTAACTCCATCAAAAAGTAGCATCTTAAGTTGGTGAATCCAAACAGTCTTCCCTACTGGATTCCTATCGCGTAGTCGAACTTTTACAAGTTAGAACCTCATATGGTTGAGACCATAAGTTTGAATTTTTAAAAGTTCGAGCATTTGAATAGAAATCTCCATAAGCGGAGGTTTCCATTTTGTTCAATGGGGTGCGATCTCGGAGTTGGTATATTTAAGTAGCGGGGGCTGTGGGGGATGCAGCGAGGGGCTTGCCCCTGCTTAAAACAGTTTATTTTGTTTTCCATTGTTTTTTTTTATCCATAGTCAAAGTTTTGTAACTTCGAACATAATGGTTTGAACATTACTTGTTCAAAGTTATAAGACTTCAGCTATGTGATATAGACCCTTCCCTACTACTATACAAGTTCGTTATCCCCATATTGTGCTTATATAGTGTAGAGTAACTCCTCCAGCCACATTGAATATGTAAATCAGATGTCAGTTCATTATCATTCCTGAATCATTCAATCTGCTCAATTTGCTAGTCAGGTAAATATGATGTGAGGACCTACACATAGGTTCATAGGTTAGGTTCATAGGTTCATACTAGGCTATCTGCCCAAGGGCATTTACAGAAATATACCCATTATTTTGCTGTGCCTCCTGAGGTAATCCCTGGGGTATATCCATCCATTGGTCAAGATTTCTCTCTGCCTCACATACCGGGACTTTGTTCCACAGCATAGGAGTCTTATCCCTCCAGTTGTGGCTCTGATGGATCTAGATTTTTGAGGTGAAGCATATTCATCAAATCTGGGTTTGACATGGCCTTGTATGTTAGGCAAAGGTCACCTCTGAGAGACCCTTTATCCTTTTGGAACTTTGTGGCCTCTCCAGCTGCTGCAAGTGTCGGGTCAGATACATTCTGAATGGGGCATTGTACTCAATCATTGGTCTGATGCTTGATCTAGATGAGAATCCCTTCATGATAAGGTGGGCAATGTAGAAGGTCTTCCTAACTACTTTAGCTACATGGGTGTCGAATGACAGACTACTATCAACCTGGGTCCACAGGTCCCTGATAACTTCTTCTGTGCTCAGTGGATTGCCACCTATTTGGTAGCTAGGGGTAACCTTGTTTTTGACTATGCATTTTGGCATTGTTTCTGTGAGACCCTTCTGAAGGATATCTGTGTCAGATGTGTTTTCTACTATGGCCAGTTTGCAGTCATCTGCAAACTTTGTCAGCCATAACCCTCCTGTGTTTGCTTGAGAAGTAGATGCCAAACAAGAGTGGGCCTAGGACTGAGCCCTGTGGGACACCACTTGTAACAGGCTTTGAGTCTGACATGGCGCCAGCAACTCTGACCCTGTGGGTTCTGGGTTAATATTTAAGCTGATGAGTTTTTCAATGATACGTGGGGTATTGTATCAGCCTTCGCCAGATCGAGGTAGGCTGTATGGACTGCCTTACCCTCATCAATGGCTTTGGTGACTGTTTCGAAAAAGTCAACCAAGTTTAAAAGGCATGATCTGCCTTTGACAAAGCCAAACTGGGTTGGATCCAAAGTCTGCAAATTCCCTATGTCTTTATTTATGATGTCCACACAATGCTATGCAAACACCCTAACAGTTTTAAGAGAGAGGGAGTACTTAGAACTGCAGCTAGCTAATGCTTGCAAGTGTGACTCATTTTGAAGTACACATTTATTTTGTGAAGATGTGGATAGCTATGGTGCTATCCTACCACCATCATGCATATTCCTCTATTCTTTCCCTATATACTACAATCTGTTTGTCCCCATTTTCACCATTGTCCTATCAAGCCTTTTTCACATGTTAAATATGTTCAAAAATAGAATCACAGACAACCCACATGGTCAGAGATGGCCCAAAGGAGAATCCTTCAACTTTTGTCCTCAACATTTGTGTGATGTTTGGCATCATGTACCTGTACTGAACAATGGTAAATGACATTTCAAATCATATGGCAAAAAACTGAAGATTTGACCTTCGGCCACAGTAATACTGTTTTTGTGGCTCAACTGTACTTAGTTTTGCTGCACTGTTGAAATATAGACTGACAGCACTATGAAGTGACAGTTGCGCTTCCGTGTTTGTCTGCCGTATGTAATGTACACCTTATGGGATGTTACAATGCTCATTACTGTGATGAAGCCTGAGGCCTACATTCCCCTTCCCCCACTGCAATCTTTTCTTTGTATCCTTTGAAATCGGTGATTTTTAGTATGCAAATTATGACTTCTTTTATGGTCTTCTCAGATAATGCTCAGATCTATGAACTGCTTTTGCATAGTGTCAAGCATTTGAACCTAGAAGTAAGTCAAATATTTATTGTCCTTTTCACATAATTATTAGTATGTAAGAGTGGTACAGGATATGTACAAGGGTAGTGTGACAGCTGTGAGTTCTGCAGTGGGAGTGATGAATGCATTTAAGGTGGAGGTGGGATTACATCAAGGATCAGCTTTGAGCCCTTTCTTATTTGCAATGGTGATGGACAGGTTGACAGATGAGATCAGACAGGAGTCCCCATGGACTATGATATTTGCAGATGACGTTGTGATCTGTAGTGAGAGTAGGGAACAGGTGGAGGAGACCCTGAAGAGATGGAGATATGCTCTAGTGAGAAGAGGAATGAAGGTCAGCAGGACTAAGACAGAATATATGTGTGTGAATGAGAGGGAGGATAGAGGAATGGTGAGTATGCAAGGAGTAGAGATGGTGAAGGTGGATGAGTTTAAATACTTGGGATCAATAGTTTAGAGTAATGGTAAGTGCGGAAGAGAGGTGAAGAAGAGCGTACAGGCAGGATGGAGTGGGTGGAGAAGAGTGTCAGGAGTGATTTGTGACAGACAACTACCAGTAAGAGTGAAAGGGAAGGTCTACAAGAGGGTAGTGAGACCATCTATATTATATGGGCTGGAGACAGTGGCATTGACAAAAAGGCAGGAGTTAGAGCTGGATGTGGCAGAGTTAAAGATGTTAAGATTTGCACTGGGTGTGATGAGGGTGGACAGGATTAGGAATAAGTATATTAGAGGGTCAGCCCAGGTTGGAAGGTTTGAAGACAAAGCCAGAGAGGCAAGATTATGTTGGTTTGGACATGTGCTGAGGAGGGATGCTGAGTATATTGGGAAAAAGATGCTAAGGGTGAAGCTACCAGGTAACAGGAAAAGAGGAAGGCCTAAGATAAGGTTTATGGATGTGGTAATTGAGGACATGCAGGTGGTTTGTGTGACAGAGCAAGATGCAGAAGACAGGAAGAAATGGAAACAGATGATCCACTGTGGTGACCCCCTAATGGGAACAGCCAAAATATGATGATGATGATTATTTGAAATTAATAAAGCAAACAAACAATAAACTGTGTGTGGAACTGCTGGCAAAATATATTATTACTCCACCATCATCCTGCTTATATCTTCTTCACTGTACCCTATCCCACCCCTGATTGCTACTTATTTTTCACCACTTTATTGTACACAGCATGACAGACTTATTATTATGACAAACCTCAGATTAACACACCACAATGATGGAAAGAAGTGGCCCATAAGCATACATCTTTTTATGTCTCTCCCTGTCTCTCTTTCTATTCCCCCTTCCATCTCATCACTCCTTGTCCTCAGCATTTGTGCAATGTCTGTCATCAAACAGCAATTGTAACTGACAGCAAATGGCAGATCATGTTTTATGGCAAAAGCTGGTAAACTTTCATTTTGGCTGCATTAGTCTGCCATCCCCCAAGCTACTGTGCTTAGCCTCACTGCACTATGGAAAGACAGACTGATAACAATATGAGGAGGCAATCATATGTTGAACAGGCTGTACACCATACAGTATATTTCAATTGTCATCACTGTTATGAAGTACACTGCACACTTACTCCCTTGCTTCCTCCTTTTTCCATAGTCCCTACAAATATGTGTATTTTAGCACTTGATCATATCTATAGAGTACTGATGTAGATTGGCAGGTGTTTGAATCCATCATCAGGTCTAAACCAATGAATGTCATTATTTTGGCCTAGTGTTTTTGTTCTGTGGGAGTTGTAGACTCTTAAATTATCTAGGATGCACATTTCACTTGTTTTTTTTTTTGGTTGGTTGAATTGTTTCTTGAGTGATTCTTAAATATACAGCGAATTTCTGGGTCTTTGTCTTTTGGTGAAAAGATTTCAATCCTGCATAAACTAAAGCATTGCTGGTAATTCCTTGCTGGGTGAGGAATGTAAACCTATATTTGTCTGTGAGTGATAAGAGTTGCTTTCTGTTTTACCTGCTCCATTTAGTTTTCTGTTTTAAGAAATCTGCTTGGCCTCGAATTTTTTGTTCTATGTTTGAGATAGACACTAAAATTATCTAGACTGCACATTTCACCTGCTTTTTCATTGTTTAAATTGTTTTTTGAATGCTACTTAAATACATAGTGAATTTCTGGGTCTTTAACCAAATGTCTGGTGCAGTGCGAATAACAGAAGACCGAGAACCAAATAGAAAACACACCAAACAAGCCTGTATATGAACTCCGTCTGGGTCTTTGTCTTTTTCTGAAAAGATTTCAAGCTGCATAAATTAAAGTATTGCTGATTCACTACTGGGTGAGGAAAGTAAACCTATATCCATTTAGTTTTCTGTTTAAAAAAATCTGATTGGCCTAGTGTTTATGTTCTATGTGAAAGATAGACACTTACATTATCTAGGCTGCATATTTCACATGCTTTTCATTGGTTATATTGTTTTTTGAGTAATACTTAAATACGTGGTGATTTTTTGGGTCTTTGTCTTTTTCTGAAAAGATTTCAAGCTGCATAAACTAAAGCACTGCTGGTGATTCCCTGCTAGTTTTTCCTATCTGCCCTCCTCTTCATTGATCTGTCAGCTGCCTACCACTACTGTTAATTGAGCTTAATAAGCTCATCCATTTCTACACTGCTGTTGATATCTTGAATTATTTGCCTTTTCTTGCGATTATATATTGAAAAAGTGCATTTTTGCCTCTCAATGTCTGTTCTACTGATTTACTTGCTCTGAATTCATTATCAAGCTAGCTGCTGGATAAAGTAGTGTATTTTTACACTCTAGCAAGCACTTGTTTTTACATCAAGAGATCAGTGGATTTTCTGTTTAGTGCACTGGGACATAGCCTAGTCTGTTAAGGTTGGGGGAAACACTTGAGATTTCTGTATGTAGCTTTATTGTCTGGAGGGCTTATTAATCAGTTTAACTTGTTTTTACTACCTTTATACATTCTGTACATTTGAGTGGCTCTCTGCTGATTTATACAAAGCAAAGTACTTTTACTGAATAATCAAACTTTTATAAGCTGTTTAAAATAAATTGCTGTATCCATATCTTTAAGTTTGCTTGTGGTAGTATTTCATATCTTTTAAGTTTGTTTGTGGTAGTATTTCACTCTGAACACTCCTTTGCTGTGTTTTTGCATTGGGATGACTGAGATTATTCATCAGGGGTCAGTGGATCTACCTGAGCTGGGAAGCACACAAAAGGGCTCTAAGTATTTTTTGTATTTCTCTTATATACTGTGACTGTACTTTAGCAGCTTCATAAAATGTACTGTCTGCTGCTGCTTTAAGTGGTTAATTGCACTGTATTACATTGTATCTGTTAACTGCGTGTTGTAGGTGGTTTGTGTAATCTTGTTACGATTGGGATCCAGACCAGCTATTCTACATTAAGAAGGCACTTATATGCACCCTTGTGGCAGAAGTGTGCTGATCTAACCTATCTGAGTTGGGGATTGCTGGTGGAAGGCATATTGTCTGCTTTCCTGATTGGTAGTTAGCTTAAAACTTTATTCTGTTTGCTCATATTCAAGCCAACTGGGCATTCCCAGACTTGGAGAAGGCTTATGGCAAGGTCCCAAGAAAGCTGATCTAGGTAGTACTGCAGTGATTTGAAGTCCCAGAAACATTGGTAGAATTAGTGCAAGCTGTGTACAAGGACCCAATTACTCAAGTGCAAACAGTGTTTGGCCTCGCAGAAGAATTCCCAGTGGGAGTGGGTGTACACCAGGGTTCAGCTCTGAGCCCACTGCTGTTCATACTGGTGATGGACTAAATTAGCAAACAGGCTGGAGGGAACAGATCAACAAAGTTGCTGTATGTAGACTATGTGGCATTACAGGTAGATTCTGAGCAAGAAATTCAACAAAGGATAGGGGAATGGAATGCAAAACTGAAGACACGTTAGATGAAACTAAGCACAGATAAAACAGTGGTAATGGCAGCAAATTGGGGATATCAGAAGAAACTGCAAATTGAGATAGAAGGGAAGATAGTGGAACAGGTATAGCTTCAAGTATCTGGGAGAGGTGGTTGAGGAGAAGGGCAGTCTGAATGAAGAAGTCAAAGCTAAAATCAGAAGGGCTGCAGCCAACTGGCATAGAGTCTCCGGTGTAGTCTATGACAGAAGAATGCCAAAGAAGCTGAAAAGTATGGTGTACAAGACAATGGTGTAATTAGTACTATTAGGTTCATAGGTTCAAAAACCGGGGCAGTAAAGGCAGAGCAGATGAAGAAGCTAGAGGTGATGGAAATGAAATGCCTGAGAAGGGTGGTAGGATGCACACTGTGGGGTATAAGAAGAAATGAGGACATAAGAGTAGAAGCCAAGGTAGCTTCAATTGCAGAAAAGATCAAAGAGAATGGATGAAGGTGGTTCAGACACATCCAGAAAAGCATAAAACAATCTAGTGAAGAAGATTTGGGACAGACAGGAAGAAGGTAAGAGGAAACAAAAACATCCAGCAAAGAGGTGGATGGATTGTGTGAAAGAAGATCTGCGACAGTCAGGAATTAGTGTCGAAGAAAGCAGGAGTGTGGCATTGAATCTAAAGAGATGGCGACAGTTAACACAATACCCCGACCCCATGTAGAAAATGGGAAAAGAAGGCTGCTGCTGCTGATAATTTTAGCCTTGTGTTCACATGGGCTTTGGCATAGTTACTTAGAACTGCTCATTGTTTGGCAACTTTGCTACTGACTACTGAGAATCTGCTTTCACTTGGAGCAATCCACCACTGAAAAGACAAAAATAAGTATATTTTTGCAATTTTCTTACATACTGTGACTGTACATTAGCAGTTTCTTAGTTATGCACTTTTTAGCAAAAAAAAATCTGTACTGTCTACTACTGCGTTAAGTAGTTAATTGCACCATATTATACTGTATCTGTTAGTTGTATGGCTGTCTTATGTAGTTTGTATGGTCTTGTTAGACTTGGGCTCCAAACCAGCTATACTACATTAGAAAGGTATATTTCTGCAACCTTGTGGCAGAAGTGTGCTGATCTAACCTATCTGAGTTGAGAATTGCAGCTGGAAGGCTTATTGTTTGCTTTCCGGATTGGTAGTCAGCTTAAAACTTGTTTCTCTGCTTGAATTTAAGCCATGTATTTCGCAGAGGTAGTTAGCAGTGCCCTGCATAAATGTAAAAGCCTAGAAGCTCCGTTTTTTTCCCTAAACAGCTGTCAGTAAAATGCTTCCAAGCTTTTCTGCTGCTTTTGGAGCAACTCAGTTGCACACTGAGCAGCGTTACCTTATTGATTAACCTTAGCCTACACTAGGTCCCTCATGTAGTCTCAGCATTGGCAGCATAGCTCTGTCAAATTAACCCATTCCCTTCCCTAATAAAACATACAGTAAGAGCCTGCTATCATGAATGGGCAGTTTCCCATCATCTCTCTGGCCAGCCTGATAGACTTGGGCATCCTGAGGCAATGTAGCAATTGTCTCATGTATATTGACAACCATTTACTCTTGAAACAAATACTTTATGTGAGAGATGAATTTACAATATGAAATTGGTGTCAGGACTCTCAGATAAAGACAAATCAAATGCCATACAGGTTGTCAGCACACACAGGCTCCCCACACTAAATAAGGACATGACACATAAACCCCACATATGTAGAGGTACTCACTAGTAATTTAGCAGAAGATCAGAGTCCTCGCAAACGGAAACCACTTACGCACATAACAATGAAAAAGACATAACATATAATAACCCACATACCAGTGTCTCAACAAATAAGCCCATAAGGGATAACACCACAAAACCTAAGGTATTGATCATAGGTAACTCCGTTGTGAGACACATGGATGTTCCCCTCACCATGCTAGATAAAGAGCGAGTTATGGTTAGCTGCCTGTCAGGTGCCAGGATCCATCACGTCACTGAAGCACTCAAGTCACTCAACTACAAGAACCAGTATGATTCAGTTATAGCCCATGTGTGGGTGAGTGACTTGAGACATACATTAATGGACTATATGAAGAGAGAGATGACTGAACTCTCAGATTATGTGTCACAGGTAGGTATAAGCCTATCCTTAAGCAACATTCTATCTCAAGCAAGGATGATGCCACAAGACCAACAAAAAAATTATTGACTTTAACAACTGGGTTAGCTTCTGATTTGGTCCAAGAGAATCCAATATCGGTCAGCCTGGGAAGACATGATCGACAGGCCATGCTGCTTTGCTAGAGGTGGTCTACACCTGTCTCCTCTAGGCTTTCAGAAACTGGCAAAAGCATTAGCCACCCCTATTGTGCTGTTTTTAGGCAGTGTCAAAATAACCAACCTTCCAACATAACAAAATCCTCTCTAGATAAACTCAAGGTACTGGTGCATAACACTAGAAGTCTAAACAAGAAATTGCACTCTCTGGAAGCACTCCTCACTTTGGAAGATTTTTTTTAGTTTTTATTTATTTTACATTTGTTTACCATGAAAGTCCGACTGGACACAGGACAATTTTCAGCAGAGGCCCGGGGAGAAAAGCTCCAGTATCATACAATATAAAAAGTTCTGAACACAATAAAATAAAAATTTAGAACATAATACATAATTTTTAAGGATAAAAACATGTGCTGTAGTAAAAGATCTATCACCATATGGTAATTGTTTATAGCAGCAGGTAATGGTTCCTAAGGATATAATAAACATTTCTTAGTACTATGCAGTAAACAGCAAAAATAGTAACATTCTTTGAAGTATAATCAGAATAACAGCATTACAGGGAACTGGTATCACATGACAGTATCCACAATTACAATAGACTAGCATGTATTTAACCTGAGGAATAACAAGAGCATAGCCACTTGTTTGTATAATTGGTTTTCAGAAGGTTTTAAATTCTGTAGTAGATCTATTAGATGTTAGGAGGCTGGGTAGTGCATTCCAGACTCTCGCAATAGTGCAACCAAAGAGAGATTTACCAGCATCATTCTTATATTTGATGACATTTAGGAGGTTCTAGTCACTAGATCTTAGGGTTATAGTAGTAGTATAGGGTTGAATTAGATGCTGGAGGGCTGGGGTTTTATCAGGACAGTAGTATAACTTGTGCACTATTGGCAATTGACTGAGTAGCAGTTGTTGAGGCAGCTCAATCCAGTTAAGCTGCTTAAGTGATAGACAGTGATGGGACCTATATGAGGCTTCTGTAGTGAACTTGGCAATCTTGTTATAGCAAGATTCCAGCTTGTTTAGGTCAGCCTTGCAGAGATTAGTCAGAATTGGGGATGCATAGAGGAGGCTGGATAAGAGATGTGTCCTCGCTATTGTGGTTTTGGTATATCTAGTGAGAAATTGTTTGTTCCGGTAGAGGAGTCCTAGCTTTTTGTGAACTTTCTTGATGGTTTGTGCTATGTGGAAGTCGAACCTCAAATTGTTGTCTATTTCTACATCTAACAGTTTAGTGTGTGTGGTTGGAGTGATCTGGGTATTGTCTTTGGAACCGATGCTAAAATTATTGTTTAGGGTTTAGGGGGACCTACATGGGCTGAAAATAATGTTTTGTTTTTTTGGGATTAAGAATAAGTTTGGTGTTAGTGAACCATGTTTCTGCTAAAGTAAAGTTATTATGGGTTAGGGTATGCAGTTCTTTTATTGTGGGTGTGGCACATATAAAATTGGTGTCAGCATATTGTACTACTGAGACAGTGAGTGTGGAGGAAGAGAGCTGGTTGGTAAATAGAGAGAACAGTAAAGGGTCAAGGATGGAGCCTTGAGGGACTCCTAAGGATACTGGTAAGAGAGGGGACAATTGGTTTGCCATAGGACTGCTTGTTGACAGCCTGATAAGTAGCTGTTGAACCATGAGATAGAGGAGGGGCTAGTGTTTAGGGTGGCTAGAGTATTAATAATCATATTGTGGTTAACCATGTCAAAAGCGTTTGATAAGTCTAAAAATATGAAGGATACGAATAGGCCCTTGTTTCTGTAGTGATTAACTATGTTGGTAAAAGACAGTAGTGCTGTGGTGCTGCTGTGGGAGGGTCTAAAGCCATGCTGTGATTTTAGATAGCAGGTTGTTTTTTTGAAGGTAATGCATTAATTGAGTGTGAACAACTCTTTCTAATGTTTTTGATAAGGGTGATAGAATAGCGATTGGGTGGTAATTAGTGAGTTCTAAGGAGTTACCTCCTTTGTGTAGTGGTATGATATGTGATGTTTTCCATATGGTAGGTACCTTGCACTCTGATAGAGATCTATTAATGAGAATAGCAACAGGATAGACTATAACTTCTGCAGCTATCTAAAGGAAATCTGCTGGTAAGTTAGCAGCAGCCAGAGTGGTCGGTTTAAGTTTACAAAGGAGTTTAGAAATAACTGATGGACACAGGGTCCAGGGAAAAGTTGCAGGCATTGTTTTGTGAGTTGGGGTGGGTTTGGGTAGTTGTCAGTATGGGGCTACTGGCATTATTGTGGGCACTAGCAAGGGTTTGAACTGTTTCAGTAAAGTATTTATTGAATTGTGTGGGAATGTTATCATGGTTGTTTACTATTACAGGGGTCAGAGTTGTGGATTTCCTTGGCTGAAGTACAGTGTTTATTGTGGCCCAGAACTTTTGAGGTTATGAACATACTTTTCTTGCATATTTTGGTAGTAATTAGTTTTGTCAAGTTTAATTTGTTTTTTTTTTTTTTGGCTTTGTTTCAGAGTTCTAAGTACATTTGTTTCATAGTAATGGTTTTGTTTTTGTAGAATTGTATCCAAGCTTTATTCCTGTCTTTCTGGGTAGTTTTAGCTTCTTTTGGGGCATGTACTGCAGTGGTGGTGCTGCGGTAGCATCGTCACCTCACAGTAAGACGTTGTCCTGTTCGATTCTCAGCTAAAGCGTCTTCTGTGTGGAGACATGCGTGAATGGGCGTACCTTCGTTGAAGGTTGTGCGTCAGGGCTGGCAACTCGGTACGTAAAAATCTACTGCTAATCATTAGCAGACCAGAATTCTGCTGTGGCGACCGCTAAGTGGGAAAAGCCGAAAGATACAACAACAAAGTTAGCCATGGGGCATAATTTACTTTTATTCTTATGGTTCTGAAGGGTGCATGATAGTTTAAAATTTGTAAGAAAGTTGAGCTAAAGTACTGCACAGCTTCATCAAGAGACAGTTGCTTCAGGGGAGTCCAATTACAACATTTTAGTGCAGAGATGAAGTTATTAGGTATAAAGTTATTTTTGTTTCTTACGACTCTGAGGGTATTCTGTCTGATGTGGTGAGTTCTATTCCTAATTAGGTAGGTAGGCTGATGGTCACTCAGATTATCAGGTAGACAGCCAGATTGGTATGCAAGAGAGGGGTCAGATATAAGAATCCAGTCCAGGATGGACTGGCGGTTGGATGTTTTATCGATTCTAGTGAGGGATGAGATAAGTTGGGTAAACCCATGGAGGTTAATGTGGGTAGAGGGTTTGTAGACAGAGCAGTTAAGCCAGTCAATATTAAAGTCACCAAGTAGAATAGTTTCTTGTGGAAGGGAGTTTGAGATGTAGTCTAGCAGGTTTTCCTTTGTAGTAATGTTATTACCTGGTGGGAAATAGCCACCTACAATATTTGTATGCTTGCTGGGATTTAGTTTTAATTTAGCAAGGATTAATTCTACATTTTTATTTCAGGGATATTACCATCAAATAGTTTGAGGGTGAGATGATTTTGGAATAATATTGCTACCCCCTCACCTTTTTCCCCCGCTCTATCTCTGCATATAACATTGTAGCCAGGAGCTGTAATTTCATTATGCTTATGTCTGTGCAGTCACTGAGACAAGGTTCAAAGGTGTGGAAAACAACCCCGCCATACAGGGCTACAATGCCTTCCTTATGTTCGAACCAAAAAATGACCATGAATGAACCAAAGGAGGAGGTGTATCCATCTTCATTAAGGATAAGTACACCGCAAGACTGGTCAAGCAGTATGACTCTCTTGAGCTACTCCATGCCCAGTTAACTATAGGCAAAGCCCCTACTACATCATAGCTATGTATAGGTCATCCACCATGAAACAGGAAAAGCATACCACATACCTAGACTTACTGGAGTCACTTGCATAGAATCCAACATGGGTGATTTTAATTATCCTACCACTGACTGGGAAACATACATGACCACAAACATGTTGGCTTATCAATTCTTGGACTTTGTCAATGCAAATGTTGTGGAACATGTAGTCAGTCACAACAGGCTCACATATACTGGACATAGTACTCACTAACATATGACAGCATTGCACCCCCCCCCCCCAGTGTGATGTCCTTCCTGGTAAGATCAGATCATAAATCAGTCTTGTTCAATGTAATTAAAAGACCGGTATGCCCCATCAAGCTCAAAAACACTTACAACATTTTCAAAGACTAATTACCTCCTATTAAATGATGGTATAAGAAGTTTCAAAGCCTCATTAAATGTAGATGACATGGACTCCTATGCAGAGGTGTATACCAATGCCTTGTATAACCACTAAAGCAGTTGTATAGAATCGGCTGTAACTGACCAGAATAAAACCAAGTCTTGCCAAAAATACAACCCACCTTGGTGGACCCATAGTATAAACAGGCTATACAACAAGAGAAAGAAACTAATGTGTAAGAACAAGAGGGAACTGGCTCAGCAGAGGAAGAAATCCTTCTCTAGCTTAAACAAATTAGAGATCTTGTCAAGTCCTCCAGAGCTAATTATGAAGCAAAAATAGCCTCCCTAACTAAGGATAATCACAAGGTATTCTTTAACTATGTCTGAAATCTAAAAGGGAATACTCAGCTATGCACTAAACTGGTTGTGAGTTGCACCACCAGTACTCAACTGGAGGTAATAGCCTACCTGCTAGCTGACAGATTCAGAACAAATGTCATGCCCTGTCCCCTCCAGTCATCCCCCAAAGTATAGCTGCCACCTTTCCTCAGCCTTTTATCTCGAGAGCAGGTCATCTTGGTGCTCTCCAAGGCCAAAAACATGGCATCAATGGGACAAGACAACATCTCAGGTGGCCTTTTAAACAATTTAAAATATGACCTAGCAGACCCACTTGGATCCCTGTTTAACCACAGCCTGTGAACTGGCTACATTCCGGCAGAATGGAGGACAGCAACAGGAACACCTCTGCACAAAGAAGGACCATCAACGACCTTAGGAATTATAGTTCCATAAGCTTGACTAGGCTCATCTGCAAGGCCATGGAAAGAATCATTATGGACCTTATTAACAAGAACATAGGTAATCTCCAAACTCTGGACCCAACCCAGTTCAGATTCATTAAAGTAGATCATGCTTGTTAAACATGGTTGACTTCTTCGAGAAACTCACCAAGGCCCTGGATGAGTGAAAGGCAGTGCATGCCCCCTATCTTGACCTAGCCAAGGCATTTAACACAATTCCCCACTCAGATATTAAAGAGAAACTCTCCCAATTGGGAATTAACTTCCTACATTACCAGATGGGTAGCCAACTGGCACACTGACAGGACAGATACTGTCAAAGTTGGTGACTTCTCGTCTTTAGCAAAAGACCACTCACCAGTGGCATACCACAGGGTTCTTTTGTGGGCCTATTACTGCTTGGAATTTATTTCAAAGAAGGCCAGGCAAATCTGGATGGCCTGTGCCTGACCAAGTTTGCTGACAACTGCAAATTAGGAGTAATCATTGAGTCCCCAGTGATGTTACTATACTGCAGACAGAGTTAACGCAGACAAATGACTGGTGCCAAAGCCATGGATTAAAGCTAAATGCAAAAAAATGCATTATTATTCCCTTTGGGAAAGCTGACATCCCTGCTAATTACATTATAGACAGCACACCCCTAAGTGTAGTCTCAGGGGTACATGATCTGGGTACCCAGGTTGATAGCAATCTGAACTTTGACCATCATATATCCACAGTAGTAAGGAAATCTCTCTGTGTGGCACATCTTATAATTAAAGGAATAGCATCTAGATCTAAGGATGTTATAATTCCATTATATTCAGCCCTCATCAGACCAGTAATTGAGTACAATGCTTCCTTTTATACATACCTCACCAAACAGCTGCAACAATTGGAGAGACCCAGAGGTTTCTCTCCAAAAATTTACAGGGTATACAAAATAAGTCTTACATGGAAAGACTGAAAGCTCTGTCACTGTATTTTGTCTCCTACAGGTTGCTAAGATGTGACCTGTGCCTGGCTTAATGGACAGTATCTGACCCAGCCCTGATGGAAATGCTACACATTCGGAAATCAAACTGCACAACAGTCACACACTCCAGGGATCTTAAACTAACTTCTGACATGAGCAAGTCATGCTGGAGAGATAGATGCATCTCCTAGAGACTGCCATTTCTCTGTAACAAGCTTCCAATTCACATGAAACAGAGCCCCTCTGTGATCCTCTTCAAACGCAACCTACATCAATAGATGGGTGACTGCAAATTCATTAGTGGGGTGGAGCCTATGTCCCTCCCAGACAGAGAAAGTCAGTATTAACTACCACAGACCTTTGTCTCTGTGAACTTAACTCACCTAACCACAAACAACTGGGGAAACTCAGGATAAATATGACTAGGCTTATAAAGGCTCTAGGGCCATTAGACTAGTAACCTTCTATGAACCTATGAACCTATATGTGTTTTACAATCATCACAAAGCTGTTCATACCCTACCAGCAATAAGAGCAAGACTTCTGACAAATCAAGGATTTATGTGGTGACAATATGCATCACAGGGCACAATATAAAAATATTGCTCCTATATACACAGAAGGTATTATGGTTACATTTTTAGCATTATAATGCATTTGTGAATCATTTGAAGTCTAACATGTACACGTATGTTATCATGTAGTGACTTTATAAGTCGATATGATAGAAACAAATATATTTGCATAAGGAAAAATATAGCATGCCTTAAAAATGTGGGCAATCAGCAGATATGAGGACACTGTAAATATGTACCTGTATTATCCATATAATGGATACTTTACTGCAATGATCATGACGTGTAAATGATGTCTTGGAAAAGTAACATGACACACATCTGTTATAAAATGGCTCTGAATCAGATTTGTCTACATGTCTACACTTCTTATTTACACAAAGCTTGACATGGAGCATCATAGACCACTGCTATTTCTCATTATAAGTTAAAAAACTTAAATAATAACTATGTATACATTAATACTTTGCTATCATTCTCGCAAATAAGATTGTCAGCAGATCTCTTCAGTAAGAAATTTTATCAAGGCAAAATTAATTCCAGTGGCTTATATTCCCTGTGTATTTTTTATGGCCCGTACTCAAGATATGATTTTACTGTGACATAGTCTAAACATCACATAATGTAAATTATGTTTGTACACCAACATGTTATACTTGCAAATGCACAGTGGTGTGCGACCTTTGCACACATAATTCCTGAGTGATAGTAAGTATGGTTCTTTCATTTGTTTGACCTGTATGTTTTGTATTTTCATTCCACATTGGACACGTTTTAAAATATTCACAGTGAGAAACCAGCTAACGAAGATTTGTATACAATGATCTTGAGCTGAGTAGTCAGGAATGCTTGCTTGTTTCTTCACTGTTTGACAACTGTGATTAACATCCATCATTGACATGGTCAATACCATTATGTGAAGCACCTACATTTCACTCACACTACCACAATGCCATGAGTGAAAGGATATATAACTTATCTGAGCAGCATGTAATTACTTGTGATCAACACATTGCTGTTTTGCTCGCAAGACACATTCCTTTTCAACCAAAGATGTGATGCACACTACCTGCTGTCCGGCACACTGGTGATGTTATCCTTTGAAATCTGCACAATCTCACACATGCAACCATACTTTTCCTGTGGCACTTGCAATTAAAATAAGGCACTTTAAATTGCATAAGTAGATAAGTAGATCAGTAGGTGGTTTGAATCCAGCAGTGAGTAACTGGAATGAATGTATGTGTGAACGTACGTAGTGCTAGATAGAAATAGCTTCACCCTCAGACCACATGTGTACCCTCCCACTCAAGAGAAGCTTTTACATTGGGAGAGAGCTTCCCTCATTAATTGTTCCCTCTTTTGATTCAAACAATTGTTCTGCAACACAGTGAT
The DNA here is from genome assembly GCF_019279795.1 of Protopterus annectens. Classification (NCBI taxonomy): domain Eukaryota; kingdom Metazoa; phylum Chordata; order Ceratodontiformes; family Protopteridae; genus Protopterus; species Protopterus annectens. Next base: position 330,698,695 of record NC_056741.1, on the reverse strand, counting down.
GATGTCATTCTTTCAAACGTGCAGTATTTCACACTTGTCATAAGACATGTTCTGTGGCACTTGTAGTTGATGATATGTACTTTAGATTGATTAATTATATAGGTAGGTGAATACAGCAGTGACTGACTTGTATCTCAAGTATGTGGCTTTGTGTGTGTGTGTGTGTGTGTGTGTGTGTGTGTGTGTGTGTGTGTGTGTGTGTGTGTGTGTGCGTGCGCGTGCAGGGCTTCATCCACAAATTTGATGTGTAGCTTCACAGTGGGAGAGGGCTTTCCCTCCACTTTCAGTTCCTTTTACCACACACATCTCCTTTGTCAAACATTGGTGATATCTTCCTTTCAAATGTGCTCTAAGTCTTGGTTGTGGTCAAACTTCTGATGTGCTTGCAGTTCATGCAATGCCCTCCAGCTTGTGACCATGGTTCATAGCTTCATAGGTATTTTCAGAGTCTGGTACCCTACCACTGCAACACACTAGACTACATATGGGTTCATTGATTAGTAGACAAGTACTAGGCAACCTGTCTTTGTGAGAAATTTTAAGCCTAGACAATTTCTCTTGGTGAGAATCAAACCCTGTATTTCTTGTTTGTGAGGTAAACACCTTAACTATTATGCCAACCCCCAGCTTAGATAGGACTAGATCAAATCCAGACATTAATAAAGAGGGCTCTTGCACTACTTTCTGTCCTTTTTAGCCTAACAACTTGCTTTGATAAACACTGATGAGGCCATTTGTTGATATTTGCATTATCTCCCCTTTGTAGTAGGACTTTTCCTGTGGTATCAGGAAATGATACAGGGCTGTCTAACATCTGAACTTAGCAGGTAGGTGTTTGAATCTGGTATTCTTTAAATATTCTGAGTGTGTATGCTTCTGCAGTTGCAGGGATGATTGGACTATGCAACACATGTGCTTGTACATGCTACCTGCGAGTTACTAACACTGAGAGAGAGAGAATTCATACTACTCTTTCACTCAGTTGTAAACAAAATGTATGCCTTGCAGCGCTATGATGATGTCATGCCTTCAAATATGCTTTGTTTCACAGTTGTAGCAAGAATTCTGTGGCATGTGCAGTCGATAAAATATCCTCTAGCTTAGTTATTAGATAGGTATGAGTTTGAACCCAACAGTGATTGACTAGTATGAGCATGTGTGACTTTACAGCTTGTGATAAATGGCTTCCACCATAATTCTGATGTGTAGATCTACAGCGAGAGAGGGCTCCCCCATTAGTTTCAATCCCTTGTAGCCTAAACAACTGCTTTGCACCACAACAATAATTCCTTCAGATATGTTCTGTGTCATACTTGTATAAAGACTTTGCCTGTTGCACGTGTGGTTAATACACATTTCTCTAGATTGTGGATTTAATAGCAGCTGATAAAAATCTAGCCAAAGCCAAGATAATATGAGTGCAGTGATATGAAACACTGTCTCACCCAAGATTTCTAAAAACTCTTTCCATCCATTTCAGGCCTAACATAAGCCTTTGAACACATTGATGATTTCATCCCTTTTGGGGTAAAACTCCTGTCATGCATGCAGTTAATACTGACTTCTATAGCATGTGGATTTAGATAGTTAGTTGTTCAAATCTGGCAATATAAGTGTGCAAAACAATATTGATGGACAGTAGGGGCTCGCTTAACAAATGTTGATAGAGTTGCCTCACAGTTGTGGCAACGGTAACATGGCTAAAGCCTTTTAATCCATCAAAAGAAATTGTAGGGGATACGTGACTATTCAAAACATTGGTTATTACAGGTCTTGATATGTGTCTTGTCTGGCACCTGTAAATTAAAGTCTCCTGAAGAAGGTAATACACAGTTCTCCACAGTGTTGATCTTCTGAAACAGGGGTTTGATTCTGGTAATGTATGGTCTGCCAGTCAATAGTGAAAGACAGAAGTGACCTAAACTAACAGTGTTGATATGGCTCACTAACAAGGCCACATTCTTTAGGCCATAGACTCAGAGGAGCAATAACCATTCCACCACACTAATGATATAATGCCTTCAAATGTGTAATTCATGACACATCAGACATGCTACTTTCTGTGGTGTCAGTGGCTGATACAGCTCTGTAATGTATGATCTCAAGCACTTGTTCAAGTCTGGTAAGGTGGAATTACTGAGAATGTCAGAGACTGCTTATCAGCATGCTTTGCTTCCCCAAAATGAATGTTATTTAATCTTTAATGGAAACATTTATTACAAATACCTTTTATTATTTTGTTCACAATACAGTGGTTAAAAATGGCTTATTTATCAATTCCTGATGTCTTTAATGCTGCAACATGGTCAAAAAGTGTGATTGGACCTTAACTGTGGTTCTGTGGTGAACAGGTGATATTGATGCTGTCATCGCTGCACTTCCTTATGAGCATGTCCAGTATAATGACGCAGCAGATGTGCACCATTTAGCACAAAAGCAGATTAAGTAATCGGTCTTATGAGACAGTTCTTTTCATTTGTTCTTATTTGTCAAAACTTAATTGAATTGGCCTCTGGAAGCTTTCTTTGCCAACATCCACTCAGTGGAGGAAGTGATCTACATGCAGAAGATAACAAAAACTGTTTCTGGCCAATGTACAGTAGTTGTATGAAAAATGTCAATTTGCAATAATTCAATTAATAATAGATATTAATGTTTCACTTGCTTGTATTTTATATTAATGCACTGCCATACAAGTATTAGTAATGTGTTCAACAAGACGGACTTCAGGAAGAGCTAGATCATGGACAATTGGGATGCTAGGATGGGTAATAGATTAGATGCCCCAGTCCCACCAACCCAGCCAATTTTAATGTTCCATTACTTGGCTATTTCTTCCCTGTTAGCATAAATACTGTTCGAACATGTCAGTGCACATACTATTTTCGTCTTCACTTTTACAGTGAATACAGATATTTGTATTTAATTTAAAACTTTTATTTCAAATGTTAAAGTGCAAACACAGATAGCCATTTTCTAAACAAAACAATACAGTCTCACAATGAAAAAAGACTTAGCATGAGCAACAGTAAACTTCTCTGCCCTTGAAACTCTCATTGAATCACTATTGAAACCCACATTCATAGAAACTGCTCCTGGCAAGTGGTGGATTAAATGTACCATTGGGCTGTTTTCAAACTATGCCCACTCTGCACACATTTTTGGACCATGCATAAATGCATGTGTTCTTTGATTCACCTTCCTAATTGTATTAAATTATATTTCTTGTTTAATACATCACCACTTGTTAGTGTGCTTTGTAAATTTGTAGTTTTGAACATTTTCCAGTAAGCAGTAAAACAAAACATATGAACCAATAATGACAAAGGCACACATTTCAGAACATTTCAACCATATAAAAAGCCACTCAAACTGCTTGTCATTATAATCCAGCAGTGTCAGTTAATATGCATAATCTCTGCAGAAGTAAACGCCATCTGAATAATTCCACTTTTAAGAGAACTGCAACAAATGAAGAGGTTGCTACCAGCAAACAATTTTGCATTTCATTGCTTCATCTAAAAATTCAGTGCCTATTGCCCTTGAAGAATAAATTGTCTATTTTATGCTGAAAAAATGGTGTGCTGGTGATATGCAATAGGGAATGGCTGACAAACCAATAACAGGTCTATAATTACTAGGCACCTCATCCAAAGAAGAACATACAAAGGAGTGTTGCACAGTACTGTCAGCAATCCAGTAGCATAGCTAGGGCAGGGTGAGTGGGGCAGCTGCTCCAGGCTCAAAATGTTGGGTGCACAACCAGACAGTCCCAATCCCAATTTTTCATTGGAGTCCATCTTGAATGCTGTAGCACTCTGTGTGTGGTCTAATCTGTAGCAACAGCCTGCTACATTATAGCAAATAGTTTGCTACAGTTTAAAAGTAAAAAAAATATTTTTTTTTGTTATAATTATAACCTGGGAACTGCAGTGCTCCATGCAGGCAGAGTATAAACTGTAGCAACTGTTTGCTACATTTGTAGCAAACAGTTTGCTACAGTTTAGAAAGAAGATTTTATTTTACTAAAAACATAAGTGGCATAGTGCTCTGTGTAGGCAGATTATAAATTGTAGCAGCTGTTTGCTACATTTGGAGAAAGACGTTTGGTATGGTTTAAAAAGAAGATTTTTTTAAACTAAGGCAGTGTCAAGGGAGAGAAGTTTGGTGACAGGGCACAGAAATGGGATCTGAACTGGTGGGGCAGGAGGAAGGGATGCATGTTATGCATCTGGCCACCTAGTTGGCGACCAGTAGAAGGAATGTCTGTTGTTTTTTTTTTTTTTTTTTACTCTTCAGTGGATGAGCTGGAGGGGGTCATATATTTCAACATAATAAGCCAAATACTTACTATGTATAGATCAACTTTTTTTAACCTTCAGTGGATGAGCTGGAGGGGGTCATATATTTACATATTAAGCCGAATACTTACAATGTATAGATCAACTTATTACAGTGTGGTGCTTCTTTTTTTGGCCCAGGGCACTGGTTGAACCAGCTACACTTCTGCAGCAATCAATCCCTGTGGTGTGAGATGAATCCACAGCCTTCTGCACCAAAAGCAAGTGTGGTCCCTGTTGCACCACTGATACTGAACATCAGGGATGAAACTCTGTGACTAACACAGACAGACTGCAATCCTCAGTATTTTACAAAACCAAAAAAAAAAAAAAATGAAACTAAAAGAGACCTAGCAGTTGGCACAGAGAATTAAGGCATTTGCTTGTCACTAATTAAGATTCAGGGTTTGAATCTGAGCAAAGTTACATAACTAGACCCCTCACACAATCTGTTTGCATCTCATAATTGGCAACAAGATCTAAGGGTCTGATATAAAGAGCTGTTTTCTTTCCTGTCTGACTCCCAACTACTTAAAAATATCACGTTTTATTAAAATGACACTGAAGTTTCTGATGTTTCTGATCTTTGAAGATGTCTCCTACCAGGTCCTAAAGCTCTGCTGTGTTTGTGGATGTCAAACACTCAGGCTTCTTTTATTTATGGAATGTTTGAGCTTGTTTATTGGAATTTTTTTAATTTGTTTTTATAGTGAAAGCAATCCCCTCCCCCAGCCAACATGGGCCCTAGGCAGCTGCCTAGGTCACCTAGTGCTGGATTTGACTTCAGGGTAAAATGTGATGTCGACATTAAGCTAGCCTCTAATCTTATATCCATCAAATCACTTTGTAAAAACCATCTTGCTGATGAGAGAATTTGAAAATATAACTTTAATCCAGGCTAGTCAGTATGATGAGCAGCAGGATTATATCAAATTAGTCAACTGACCCCAAGGTATCTTTATTAGTGGAAAAGTTATTTGCTTCACTTATTACAAATAGCATATCTTATATTTGTTAATAACTTAAATACCACGTTCTAGAGGTTTGTAAAATGATTTTGAGAGAATTTACAACTGAAAAATACTGTTCTCTTGCAAATTCATGTTGCGTTTGCATGCAAAGTATAAAGCCATGTTTGCAAGTTGTTGTATAATTCCATTTTGTCTTGCTATTCTTGCTGGGTCACTTCTGGTCCTTGGACCAGTCTTCTTATCCTGTTAGCAAATAGAAATAAATAAATAAAATACAACATGATGTTATACTGCATTCCAAGATGTAGTTTGGTAGGCTATTGTACTTCAACAGGTATCGTGCTGCAATTGCAGCATGAAGAACATACATAATATGATAAATTTACACTCATACAAATGCATAATGCTCAAATACTTTTAAAATGACAGGTGATGCATTTGCTCTGTAGCTGTTGGCATGTAAGTTTTTTGAGGGGATACGTATCGTGTGAGCTACTTATCCATCTGTAGTCTTTCTATCACACATACATACATCATATGCAAAGGGCTATACTGACATTCTGCACACACAAACCAGTTATCACGGAGTGACTACATGAGTTTTGCCTTAACTTATATGAATTAGTATATGTCACATGACCATGGAAAGATGGTATGGATAGCAGCACACTATCTTGTTGGTATGCTAGTCAAAGTGACAAGTCTGTATATGTGATGTCCTTCTGGATTACAATGCATAAATACACATCACTTATGAACAGTCACACTTTCTAAAATTCACAACACACAGGTTGCTGCCACAAATTATTGTTTCCAGACTTACTAATATTACTGGAATGAATTCAAAAATGTACATGTTTATTCTTAGTATGTCCACATTTTATGTGTCTGTATATTGCCATTACAACTTCATTAGTGTTTCCTTCATACACATAAGACAAGAAAAGTGTTACATTTCTTTAACCTGTATGTATGTTCAAACATCAGTCATATTTATGTTAGTAAGCACACCCATTTTATATCTAAAAGTATTCAGCTTAATTAGTTCTTAAAGCCATATTACTTTACATTCATTCCCTTCTATGCATTACATAAATACATATAAAAATATATAAAGAATACTTCAACTATTTTCTACAAGAATACCAAATTCTAATACATAACATAATATATATGAATAAATAAAACATTTAAATAAACCTATAAAAAATACGAAAATACGAAAAAACTAAGATATAGACTATCTACATAGTGGTCTATTCTTTAGAACTGGCCTCAATGGAATAACATCATTAAGGCCATGTCCTGCATTTGCCCTGAGCCTTACTATCCACTCTACTTCCATAGTTTCTGTTTTATTTCTAATGTCTTATTTTCATTAATAATACCTAATACTCTAAATTTAAAATTGTGCTGAGTATTGGTTTCTTTTACATGCTTTGCCAAAGCATTAGAAATATTCCCTTTCCTAATATAGTATATATGTTCTCTTATTCTATCTTTAAGGGGTCTATCTGTTTTACCCATGTAGAATTTATTGCATATTTGGCAATTAGCCAAATACACTACATGCTTCATATTACAATCAGCTCTAACTTTTAGATAGAATACTTTGCCTATGTCTGGATGTTTAAATTCCTTCTCTGCTGTTATATAACTACACCAAGTGCATTGCTTGCATGGCACTGTTCCTATTATTGACTGTGGAGCTTTTATTGCTCTACTAGTACATAATCTTCTTTTCAAGGATAAATTATTTTTAAATGTGAATTGTGGTGTTGAACTCAAAAATGTATTAATTTGTTCATCTACAGTCAGAATATTCCAATATTTATTCATAATACTGGTATATTCTCTGATATTCCTTGAATAATTAAAACATGGCCTTAGGTCCTTAGCCCCAAAGGTATTTTTACTCATTTCATTTATATGTTCTACAGTTTCTGAAAAATATGGTTTAGCTTTATTATGCCTTAGTTCTTTTATTTGATTAGTACTTCTATTAATATTATATTCTCTATATCCCCTTTCCTTTAATTCATTCTTTGTAACGTTAATTTGATGTTCAAAGTCTTCCCTTTTAGGATTTAATCTAGAAGCTCTATAGAATTGATTTTGTGTAACGTTTTAAAGACAAATTCTGGGTGCATGCTATCATTACTCAATAATTTATTTACATGACATTCTTTCCCATACATTTTTGTACAAATTTGGTTCTCATTTTCTTTAAAAATTGTACATCTAGAAAGTTTATTTCCTGTTTAGAACAAGCCCCTGTAAAATTAAGAAAATGTGTAGTCTTATTTAAATATAATACAAAGTCTTTTAATTGTTCTATAGTACCCCTCCATAAAAGAAAAAGGTCATCCACAAATCTACAGAAAAATATGATGTTATTATTGGATGCTCCTTTTATTATATATTAATTTTCCCATACAGCCATAACAATATTAGCATATGTATTCGCACATGAGGTGCCCATTGCTACTCCATTTTTTGCCAGCAGATATTTTCTCCAAACATAAAAATATTATTTTCTAAAACCAAATATAGCAGGGCTTATATTAATTCCATTTCATTTTTAGTATACCCACCAGCTTCCGCCATCATTTTATTGACATATTTAATCCCTATATCATTTGGAATAACAGTAAATAATGAAGTCACATCCAGTGTAACTAACAAACACTTCCCTGTCTCCTGTTTCTCTTGCATATATAGGGAGTATAGGTCCTTAACAAAGTGTTCTGTATCTTTTAAAATTATTGCAGAAGTCTTTAAGAGGGGATTTAATTTATTTTCCAAGTATATGGATATGGGTTCAGTACACCAATTTCTTCCCACTACTATGGGTCTCATAAGGGGATTTTCCTTATTTTTATGAATTTTTGGTTGTCATTGAATTATAGGAATGGCGGGGTCGGTTATCTCAAAATATCTGAACAGACTATCATCCATGAGATCTAAACTATGCAGTTCCTTTAACTTATTATTGACTTTACATATCATTTGCTCCATCTGTACATCACTAATACATTCATAGAATTGTGTGTCCTTTAACATTTCATTCATTTTCATTTGATAAACATAGTTATCTAACAGCACTATCTGTCCCCCTTTATCTGCTGGTCTAATTACAATATGAGGGTACTGTTATAAATCTAACATCGCTTTGTATTCATTTGCTGTTAAGTTATTCCATTTATACTTAGCTTCTTTCTTTTCCTGTTCATAATAGGTTTTATAAAATTCTTCTATACACAACTATTCAAATGTATTAATAAGTGAATGCTGCTTAGGTATAAATAAACTGGGTTTCTTAAACACATTTTCTTGACATTCATTATTACCAAACATCATTTTGAGCATTAAATTCCTTGTAAACATTTTTAAGTCCAAAATCAGACTAGTAATCTCACTATCCATTGCTGGTATGAAGGTGAGTCCCTTTTGTAATACATTTACTTCATCCACTGTTAAAACATGCATGGATAAATTAACTATAAAGTTCTTACTTTGTTGAAGGCTTTTTTTTATCATATAAGGACTCACCCCTTCTTCCTGTAGCTTCCTTTTTCCTCGCGTAACACTTCTCCTCTCATTTGTTGATTCTTTGTCCCTCTGCTCAGTGAACTCTCTCTCATTGGTAGCAGAAAGCTTAATGGCACTTTCTTTTGATTGCATATCAGTTCTGATTCCAAAAAAGCAGTTTGTTGGTTTACAGTACATATTTAACTGTTGTTCTCTTCAGCGTTGTGATGCACTTCTGCAGTCACTACGATGTTCTTGCTTCTGGCTCCATTGATGTCACTTCCTGTATATTCGCATTGGCCGCTTCTATATTTGTGAATGGTTCATCTATGGTGACTCCTTTTTTGAATGTCAGTTCTGTGTTATAACTTTTTCCATTAATTTGTGAATCACATTCTATATTCGATTGTATATCTGTACTTGCTGCAATATTTTTGATTTCACGAGGCCAAGTAAAGACATGACCTGCAGCATAATCTTGGTGATCCCTTAATAATTTCCTTAGCTTAATTTGTGCTAACTTGTGAGCATAGCTGTTGATGTTGTTAGTTATATCATCCAACAGTTTTGTGGCTAGGACAGGATCATATCCGTGACATATAGATCTATATTTAATTTTAATTAGATCTATTAACTTGTCGGCTTCTCACTTAGCAGAATCTACCAGCAGTCTTAAATAGCCCAGGCTTGTATTTAAATTTAATTGTTGCCATTCACTCAGTAGCAATGGGTCACATGGGTCCTGAGCCGGCATTTTTAAAACCCTTAGACCCCGAGGTACAATATTTTCTGTTAAGCATTTTTCTAGGTGGAATCTTTCATACTCCACTCTTTTTAATTTAAATAGTTCTTTTTCTAGAGCAAAAATGTCATTTCTCATGGCTATAAAGTTCACATTTGGTGTATCCATTGCTTCTATTTATAAACAACTGTTAAGCAATGGAATCATAGTTTCGCTCACCTTGTCCATAAATTCAGTAGTTCTTTGTTCACTATTCCTATTACATAGGTTTGGGTTGTAGTCCAATTCTATGGTTTCTATTTCTTCTATTCCTGTAGCCATCTTCCTGGTGTAGTTGGAATACAAATATACCCAGTATATGAACAAACAACTCAACAACAACCAGGTGTCTTCGCCAAATATCCAAAGAACAAGTATACAGAAATACGCTAGGCAAAGACCAGGCTCCAGCTTCTCTAAAAACAAACTTCTTTAATACTAAGGAACTCACACAAGCGCTTTCACCATTAGGTTTCTTCAGGTACATGAATCATCTTAGTAAGCACACCCATTTTATATCCAAAAGTATTCAGCTTAATTAGTTCTTAAAGCCATATTACTTTACATTCATTCCCTTCTAATGCATTACATAAATACATATAAAAATATATAAAGAATACTTCAACTATTTTCTACAAGAATACCAAATTCTAATACATAACATAATATATATGAATAAATAAAACATTTAAATAAACCTATAAAAATACTAAAATACTAAAAAGCTAAGATATAGACTATCTACGTAGTGGTCTATTCTTTAGAAATGGTCTCAATGGAATAACATCATTAAGGCCATGTCCTGCATTTGCCCTGAGCCTTACTATCCACTCTACTTCCATAGTTTCTGTTTTATTTCTAATGTCTCCCTTTCTCTTATTTTCATTAATAATACCTAATACTCTAAATTTAAAATTGTGTTGAGTATTGGTTTCTTTTATATTTGGTAATTAGCCAAATACACTGCATGTTTCGTATTACAATCAGCTCTAACTTTTAGATAGAATACTTTGCCTATGTCTGGATGTTTAAATTCCTTCTCTGTTGTTATATAACTACACCAAGTGCATTGCTTGCATGGCACTGTTCCTATTATTGACTGTGGAGCTTTTATTGCTCTACTAGTACATAATCTTCTTTTCAAGGATAAATAATTTTACATGCGAATTGTGGTGTTGAACTCAAAAATGTATTAATTTGTTCATCTACAGTCAGAATATTCCAATATTTATTTATAATACTGGTATATTCTCTGATATTCCTTGAATAATTAAAACATGGTCTTAGGTCCTTAGCCCCAAAGGTATTTTTACTCATTTCATTTATATGTTCTACAGTTTCTGAAAAATATGGTTTAGCTTTATTATGTCTTAGTTCTTTTATTCGATTAGCACTTCTATTAATACTATACTTATTATGTCTTAGTTCTTTTATTCGATTAGCACTTCTATTAATACTATATTCTCTATATTGAAAATATAGTATTAATAGAAGTGCTAATCGAATAAAAGAACTAAGACATAATAAAGCTAAACCATATTTTTCAGAAACTGTAGAACATATAAATGAAATGAGTAAAAATACCTTTGGGGCTAAGGACCTAAGACCATGTTTTAATTATTCAAGGAATATCAGAGAATATACCAGTATTATAAATAAATATTGGAATATTCTGACTGTAGATGAACAAATTAATACAGTTTTGAGTTCAACACAATTCACATGTAAAATAATTTATCCTTGAAAAGAAGATTATGTACTAGTAGAGCAATAAAAGCTCCACAGTCAATAATAGGAACAGTGCCATGCAAGCAATGCACTTGGTGTAGTTATATAACAACAGAGAAGGAATTTAAACATCCAGACATAGGCAAAGTATTCTATCTAAAAGTTAGAGCTGATTGTAATACGAAGCATGTAGTGTATTTGGCTAATTACCAAATATAAAAGAAACCAATACTCAACACAATTTTAAATTTAGAGTATTAGGTATTATTAATGAAAATAAGAGAAAGGGAGACATTAGAAATAAAACAGAAACTATGGAAGTAGAGTGGATAGTAAGGCTCAGGGCAAATGCAGGACATGGCCTTAATGATGTTATCCCACTGAGACCAGTTCTAAAGAATAGACCACTATGTAGATAGTCTATATCTTAGTTTTTTTAGTATTTTAGTATTTTTTATAGGTTTATTTAAATGTTTTATTTATTCATATATATTATGTTATATATTAGAATTTGGTATTCTTGTAGAAAATAGTAGAAATATTCTTTATATATTTTTATATGTATTTATGTAATGCATTAGAAGGGAATGAATGTAAAGTAATATGGCTTTAAGAACTAATTAAGCTGAATACTTTTGGATATAAAATGGGTGTGCTTACTAAGATGATTCATGCACCTGAAGAAGCCTAATGGTGAAAGCGCTTGTGTGAGTTCCTTACTATTAAAGAAGTTTGTTTTTAGAGAAGCTGGAGCCTGGTCATTGCCTAGCGTATTTCTGTATACTTGTTCTTTGGATATTTGGCGAAGACACCTGGTTGGTGTTGGGGTGTTTGTTCATATATCAGTAATATTTATGACAATTATTTCCTTTGTTAGCTTTTACAGTATACATGGCAATGCCTCTATAGTTCCATAAATCTGCACCAAGGGTGTAGAAGGCATATTCACTGTGCGCAAGTGAGCACATTTTTTTCTTAGCATCTCTCAGAACATTTATAGTTCAAACAGTGCATAATTGCTTAGAATTGTTTAAACCATTGTCTAATGCATATTTATGTACAAAACATGCTTTCCTAAGAAAAATATACCAATAAAATATAGAGGATTAAGATCAGGTCACTGATCGTAACCTGCTTATTATGTGTTTGAGAAATGGATGTCAAAGAATTTGCTCTCGATGTGAATCTTGGAATCCATGTCAAGAATACATAATTGTTATGACTGGAGATCTGATCATAATTCTTTGTAGTGAATGGAGCTTTATCTGCTCCATGGACCATTAGTTACAGGGGAAAAAAGCGCTGTTTGACCAGCTTTCAAAGCTGTAAAGCACAAAGCAAGCTCTGTCAGAAAGGCAGTGTAACACAGTCTCTTATGTTTATGCTCACCTTGCCATGCCTCTCAATGTCAAGATTTTTCACAGAATGCCCTAGATTTTTACCTCATATGTTTGGTCTGTTCCTCATAAAATATTTCATTTTCAGACAACTTACTGAGAAGTGATGTCACTAAATAATGACACATATATGAGTTTCAGATTTCATATTCTTCAGGACACACATCCTGTTATTCTAGCTACTTTGTATGTTTATAACAGAAGTCTGAGACATTTTACCAGTAAAGACAACTTGCAGAAACAAATGTGTTTTTCACTCTGCCACAGTCTTTGCTTGTCAGTACTAGCAGATTTGATTGCCTAACATGAGACTCGACTTTAACAATTTAAGCAGGGGGTGCTCAACATTTGTTAAGATTGGGTCTTGCACTATAGTAGCACTTAACTGATTGCTATTTTTTCTGAATATTGTAGCGTAATTGCTGTGCTCCATGCACTATAGTTTTTTTTATAGTTACAAGTGGTTATAATTGAAAATAAACCTCCTTTTCTGAAGAACATAGGACAACATTTTGACAGGTGAGTACATTTTTTAAATGATAGGTGGGTACAGGAGGCAACAGCATAAGGTTTTAGTATAAAATATAATTTCCTGGCTATAGATCTGATGTGCACTATCTGTAGTATATGGAATGTACCCTAATGTATCTGCTTTCCTTACCAGCTGTTATCTGACTTTTCCACTTTAACTATTATTTTATATGTATAAATTTACTCACTTTTTTACACTGCCCTCTCACCTCCTTTTGTCAACATTTTCTTTTTTTATGTAGATGTGTGGACATGATTACTTCTATAGTTATCAATAATTATAATTAATGGTGTTTGTACAGTAATCTAAGTAGATGTTCCTTGTTAAGCTCACCCTGCCTCTTAATTATGTATTCAAGTTGCCCTTGTCTTGCATTGTGCTTTCTATGCATGCCTGCTTCCTGAAGATAAGCTTATTTACAATCTGTTGTTTATATTGTGCACTCGAGGCTATTTGAACCTCACTGTCATAATTAGCAAGTGTTCTAGCTATGAGCAGGTGCTGTTTAACATGTAAGATTGCTTTGCAGCTTCCATATTCGATGAGTATTGCTGTACATTTTTTTAAGATGAACAAATGTGTAGGCTGTGTGACATGTACATACTACACTCTTGTTAATGAATTCCTTGGGACAGTGTACAGTATGTCTTCAAGATGAATCTGTGTGTGCTATGGAATAATTCTTTTAGGACCTTAATATGTGAAATGCAGAAGTAACGGCTAGAAAATAGGTTTACATTTAAAATGTTAAAGCACTTGCAAGAATATTGCATTGTTAATTTTTTACCAGTTCAGAACTGAATATGGGATGACATAAACAGTAGTGTCAGAAATACTCTTGGGACAGAGGCCTGGATTCCAAAAGCTAGTTGTGTTCAGTGCAGCATGCCAAAGGAAGACTTTAATGCATCAGCTGTGGACACAATTTCAGAAAACATGCTAACATTAGTCTGAGTACTTATTTATTCGTGTGGAATAATTAGACTCTTCGTACAAGTCAGATTCAAAAACACAAAGTGCATGTCCAGCACAACTTAAATGTGACAAAGTGCTTCACTGACCATTGTTTCCAAAATCCTTGGTGAATGCCATACTGAGACACAAGGAAATGAATATTGATAAGTATATATTGGACTGATTGTTGAGAAGGATTTCATCTGATGGCATTCTGTTTTTAATGTGGAACAAAAGTACTAATCTTTTAATGAACTTGTGACATCTATGGGCAGCTGTGCTTTACTGTTTTATGAGAAATAACAACATAATACACACTTGACATATATTCATGGGAATCCAGTGCCAGATGCAAGGACTGAAATGCAACTATTGTAGGGAAAGAAACAGAATCCATACATTATTAGTAAAGACATACTCACCAGCATGTACCATTCCAGGAGAGGTACAATGCACAGTAGGTGATATATACATATACCAGATGGTTATGGCTTAGGTACTGATGGTGGTTGTCCTATGCAGAGGTAGAAGGACACAGTAGGTCACAGTATAAATGGAGGGCAACAATAGGAGTAACAACACTGACATGTAGGAAACAGAGTTAATACCATACCAGTTACACCATCCCTGTGTGGTGAGTGTGTCATCTGTTTTAATGTGGATCCTGATGTCAGAAAATACAAACAAAGCACAACATGTGCTTATGAAATATAGTTATGAATGCAGGCAGAGGTGCCTGATGACATAAACAACACAGGAAACATCAAAATGTTAGTATACACCACTGGATGAAAGAAGGCAGAGGCAATAACAGTTAATGGTCACAGTAACAATATGTGGAGACACTCAGGTGTCATGTCTTGCTGCTGTTCAGAAGTGGATGGACCTGTGTAAATGAATTCAGGCATTATACATGTTGCTTGTAGTGTTATGTATTTATGGCAGTTGTACAATAACATGCCGTTACACTTACTTTGGTTGTCCCCAAGTGCACAGCACAGTTCTGATGCTGCAACACAAAAAGAACAATACATGACTATACATGCAACAACATTGTGTACCAGGTATATATTGTGACCTCCCCAGCATTAATCATGTTGGTAAGGCCAGTCCACACTTTATTCCTCACGACTGTACTCCCTGCCCATCCAAGGAGTCTATGACCATGCTAGTGCAGAGCATTGGTTATAATTTATAGATGTCACAAATATATTCTTGTGGCAAAAAATTATCACCTCCCCAGATTTGTTTGCCATCCGAAAGACAGTTATATGCATATGGCTAGATTCATATGAGAGCCCACATATGAAAATGATTATGTCACCAGCATATGCCAATTGACCTTCTCTGCATTCATGTGCGCTGCAAAAATATATAAACTAATCCCTGTTTTGCAAAGTAGTATGACATATAAAACATATGTGATATGAAAACAATGTCTGAATATGTAACACATGGAATACCATCATTATTTCTGATATCAGTAGATGCTGAATGTGGGATATGAACCCATTACAGTCTGTATCACAACAGTGGAAGGCCAATAACAACACCATTGTGCCATATGACCAATACAATCTAAATGCACTTCACATTAATGTACTCATCATAACATATGTGTAAAGCAGTAATGTTGGATGGTTGTCAGACACAATCACAGTTTGTGACACATCCTAAAAATGACATATACTATCAACAGATGTTATAAAACATGATCCTAAACAGAAAACCTGTGAAAAACAAATAGCCATAGAAACATGTACTGTTATGTATGAATAGCTACTTATTAACACAATCAGTAGTGAACAGTCAATTCTATCCCCATTTCATCTGTATAAGATGAAATTAAGTGACAACTACTACTATGGAACTCTTATCAAAAAGCATCTGCACAGTAGAGATTGTACAACTTACGGAAGCTGTCGGAAAGCCTCGTCATCCATAGGCATACCAAAGTCAGTACAAGGTAGCCAGACATAAACACAGATTATATTATTGTTTTGATATTATTTATAGTACATGTATTAATAATTATCAATGAATATCCATAACATAATCATGAACATGTAATGTACAGCTTTGAAATATGTCAGTTTCCAGAACTATACCACTGAATGTATGGCGTCATCAGCAATATATACAGATGTTTTTTCAGTGTGTCCATATGTACTGTTCAATGGGGCTCTTTAAATTTATCTGTACAAGTGCGTACTTGGAATCCCTGATTGTTAGTTATGAAGATTTACCCACCAGTATTCATACAGAATAATACTACACCCCTGCAGTAAGTCATATACATTTTGTATTGCAGACAAACTTCCCTAAAGTCATCAATTTAAGCATGTACAAGTACATTTCTAAACAGTAATAGTAGCATAGGTCTATAAGGAGATAAATATATTCCACCACAGCAATGCCAGTAGGTGCCACATTACCATTGAAGCTACCTGTAAATTAGGTATACCCGAAAGTAAGACCAGTATGTGTACACAGCTTTTAAGTCTCATTTGCACCATACATAATTAATGAGGTTTATTAACATTCAAGGTTTTGGAATCCTATTTGTGCATGTCTATGCAAGTTCTTCAAATTTGGTGAATTAATCAATAGCTCAGCATAACAAAAAGGTGCTCCATGCAAGTACTAAATAGGCACTGTTAAATGGCACCATATGTAGCATGTGCCCATTACCCTCCAATGATCTGATACCCTCCTATAAGCACCACTTTTAAAATGTGCTTTTGATACAATTACAGACTTATACAATTACATTTGCTGCCTGCGAACTGAGTGGGACCTCAGTAAGCAATTTTTGAAAGTTTGTTATCTGAAGATCATCATTGACATGGCTACTACAAGGAGGCTCCAATATGTCCAGGTACCCATTCGGATCAAGGAGGAGACCACCCAAATGATGACCATCTTTGCTGGGGTCTAGCATCACATGAGACCAAGACCACAGAACTTCCTTATGATTGATATCTGGAACCAGATTGTGAGGGAGCAACATCACACTGGAATTTACAAGACTGGATTGCAGGTTCATCACCATTACTATGACCTTCATTAAAGGGATGCTGAGAATCTTAGACCGAGGGTCAGCGAGGTGTGTAGACAGCCAGCAGATACCTACAGTGTCATAATTCCCCATGTATCTGTACATTGCTATGGAAATCACACAAATAGCTGTGACCCATACGTTAGACATATTCCTTTTAAACTCATTACTTAGCTGTTGTGACAATTATCTCATCTGGGTAATCACTAAACAAGGTGAATGTCTCTCCCCACTTATGAGTTCAGTTCCCATGGTGCCTATTTCTTTAATATTGTTTTTTTCCAAATATTTTATTGATTTTCAAAAATACAAAACATAATTTCTACTAGAATACCAAACGAAACAAAGACAAACTATATACAATATGTACATATGGCCTATATGAAAAAAAATGAGAATAACTTAGAGTTAGAGAGAGGTAGTTACACATAACAAAAAAAATCAGTGTAATTTCTCCAAGTACTGAGAAGATGTGGAGATCTTTAAAATCTCAATGAGAGAAATAAACTTTCTTCCAAGGATTGTTGATCCATTTATTGGGGAAGATTCTTGTTTCTTTTACCTTTGTTTCCATATGTATTGTTTCTTCTAGTAGAGTCATAAATTCTTGAAAGTTGGGTTCAGATGAAGTTTTCCATTTTCTTGTAATACATTTTCTAGCAATTGCTAGTATAGTCAATAGTAGATACAAATTATTTTTGCTCATAACATTTGTTTCAGTTACATTCAGAAAAATCATGGATTTAGTTAGTATGAAGGAATATGAAAAAATAGCTTGAAGGAAATTTCCAATCTCCTTCCAGAATTTTTTAAATTTGATACACTCAAAAAATATATGAATCCAATCAGCATTACAATTCTGAGAACATCTCCAACAAAACAATTGTTTAGAAGAGTCCATTTTAGCTATCCTATTGGGGGTGTTAAATGCCCTGTGTAAGAAATTCCATAAAAAAGTCTTCCAAGCTTGTAGATTGGATGTCAATTTAATAGAATACAATAAATTAATTTTGTTTTCAGAGGAGAGGTTAATCTTGTGACCTTTAGTAATAAAGTTCCAGAAGTTTTGTTTTGGATTAACTTTGTAAATTGTAAGTTTTTATAGAGCAATGAGGTTAAATTAGACCAATTATGATTATTATAAACCATTTCTTGGATAATGGAAATTAATTTTGGTTCAGAACTAAAGGAGGAATTATTGATTATTCTGTATAATTCTTGAGCATGAAATAAAATGCTTTGAAGTATAAGCCAATCCAAATTTGGAATATCAAAGGTGTTTATTATTTGTTGTATGTTTAAGACTGATGAGTTCCTAATACAATCTTGCCAACAAGTAAAATGTTTTAGTTCCCAATTATTTATAATGTTTTCATGTAATTTGTTGGGAAAGTTTTTAGTTATTTTGAAAGGAATTAAGAGTTCCCACCATAATTTAATGTCTAAGTTTCAGTTTATGAAAGATCTAAATGAGTTGTAGATGTAGTTTATGAAGACTGAGTTGGTGGGTTTCAAAATGTTAAATTGTAAATTAAGACATATTTTCCAAAATATATTTATTTGATCATTTGAAAGAGTATTTTTGTGAGTTTATTCTCATTTAAAAAAATAGAAATATGAAGGGATTTCCAAGCTGATGAAATTTTTGGGTCTATCCAGTTGAAAACTATTTTGAATATAGAAGCCTTAATATATGTATCTAAGTCTGGAAAATTAATTCCTCCCATTTCCCAGGGTCTAATATGGTGTGCATATATCCTGTTTCATTTAGGGAACCAGAGAAAATTGAAAATAATTTTATTTATGTCTTGTAATAGTTTTTTATTAGGTAGCATTGGAATGGTTTGAGCTATATAGTTTATTTTTGGTAATAATACCATCTTGAAGTCTATCCTCAAACTTTAGGAATAATTTATTCCATTTGTCAGTAAGTAGTTTTATGGTATTTAAGATTTTTTTATAGTTTGTAGATAAAGTGTTATTAATATTGTCATCAATAATAATTCCTAGGTAATTTATAGAAGAGACCTGTTTTCTTATTAAATGGACTGGAGTTATGAAAGAATTTTGATTTTTATTTAAATGCATATAATTAGATTTAGATTCACTTATACGTAAACCTGAGCTATCAGAGAACCTTTTAGTCTGTAGATCTAACTCTTTAAGAGATTCTTGTGAGACACTCAGAGTTAAAAGTATATCTTCAGCAAAGAGCATGATTTTGGAATTAAATTGATCAGAAATGTCTATACCTTTAATTTTTGTGTTTTGGCGTAATGTAATAGCAAATAATTCCATTGCAAGAGCGAATAAAGTGGGCGACAAAGGACAGCCTTGCTTTGTACCTTTGAGTATTTTAATGGGTTCTGAAGTAAAAGGGCCTAGTTTTACATACGCAAGATTATTTTTATATAGATTTTTTATCAAAGTAATGAAATGAGATGGAAAATCAAAGATTTCTAAAGCTTTGAAGAGATAATCCCATTTCAGCGTATCAAAAGCTTTTTCAATATCGAGGGCTATTAGAAGAGCTTCTTGATTGTCCCTATTTAAAATGTTGATAAGGGACAGTATTCTTAAAATATTATCATAAGTGTGCCTATTGTAAATAAAACCAGACTGATCAGAATTTATAATATGTGTTAAGGATTTTTTAATTCTATTTACAAGAATGGATACAAATATCTTGTAGTCATTATTTAGAAAGGAAATTGGTCTATAGGAACTACATTGTTTTAGATCTTTATTTTCTATTAATATAGGAGTGATTAGGGAATATTTCCAAGAGGGAGGAATTAAATTATCAGTTTGAATTACATTTAGGGCTTTATGGAAAATTGAGATGGCTGAGGGAGGGAATAACTTAGGTGGCATAATGGTTAAGGTGATTGCCTTACAAACACAAGGTGCAGGGTTTGAGTCTCACAAGGGATAATTGGCTAGGCTTAAAATGGCTCGCAAGGGCAGTTAGCTTAGTAGTAATCTATGAACATATAACCATCATCCAATTTCCAATAGCCTAGTACCTACCTATGAACCTATATGATTGGATGGGAGATAGGAAATTCACCCCGGGGATCACTTCTGTGGCTCTGCTCGACAGTGGCACAGGAAAATAATTTTCTTGGGTGACGAAAGCCAGGGTACCTTTGGCTAGGCTTATATAGGCCCTAGGGCCAATAGCCTAGTACCTACCTATGAACCTATGAACTTATATAGTTCCATTATAATTCCATCTATCCCGGGGGCTTTATTATTTTTGCTTTCTTTAATTTTATCAACTACGTCTTTAAGAGAAATTTGTTTTAAGATCTCAGTAGTTTATCTGGAATTTTATTTATTTTAAGTAAACTTTTATCTACATCTATGTGTTGACATTGTGCTGAATTATTGAGTTGGTGGTCAGAGTAATGATATTTAAAGGCTTTAAGAATATCACTAATGTCCGATACCATTTTATTATTTCTACCTTCATGAATGATTTTTGTAATATTGTTATCTGAGGCTTGTCTTTTAACTCTCATTGAAAGATTATGTAGATGTTTGGGCAACATTGAGTGTGAGTTGATTTTTAGTTTTTCTAATGCCAAATTTGTTTTATGAGTTAATATTTCATTGTATTTCTTATTTAACTCATTACAGCCGAGTAACGACTCCAGGCATTTCTGCCGTTACAGCATACTGCGCCTCTAGGCGTCAAATATTGCCTGTTCATATTTGCATTAATAATTCTAAAACCATGCTACATACAAGGTGTCAGAATATTTTATCTTGAAGCATACATGATGACAAACACAATTGTATTGATATATGACCTCTGTCAAATTAGTATTTGTTAGAATTGTAAGGTGATAACTTTATTTTTAAAGGTTGGAGCCGCACCCACTTGGAGTTAAAGGTACACACTTAAAAGAGCTCTACTGGAGGGAATGAGTTAAGTCTGTAATTGTTTTCTTTTTTGTTTTTGGATGTTGTGAATTATCTTTATTGATAATTATAAGCTTATTTTGAATATTATCAAGTTCTGATTCCCATTCTTTAGTCTTATTTTTAAACCAAGCTAGAATTTTACCAAATAAGTAACTTTTAGTGTATCCCAGAGAATTGTCAAATATATATAATTTGATTGGTTAATGTCAAGAAAGTTTTGAATTTCGTGATCTAGCCATGGCTTGAATTGTGGTAGTTTGGTGATGTATGCTGGTATCCTTGTTGTGAAGATCAACCTTTTAAAATCAATTTCAAGTTTTAAAACAAGTGAATTATGATTGAAAAGGGGCAGGGGATTATAGAAAAGTTAATTATTTTCATACTTAAATCTTGAGATACATAAACTTTATCAATTCTGGTTTGGGTGCCAAATCTATTATCACTATGAGAAAAGGATAGTGAGTTATGGTCTTTATAACTGTAGGTGTCAATTAGATTTAGGTTCTCACACCAATTTCTTTGAGCTTTTCCTAAAGAAGTAAGATGGAAGTGCTTTTTATTCAAGGTTTCAGAAATGTCTAAAGTGCAGTTGAAGTCTCCCCCTAGAATCAAAATACCCTTATAAGCTTTGTTAATTAGTTCTAAATGTTTCCTAACACTTCCTATCCCTATACCAGAAAACCAATAGGTGTTAACAAGTGTCCATATTCTATTATTAAATCTAATTATTACAATTGAAATAAGACCTTCTTTGTCTACATACTTATAAATAATTTGGGGAATGATGACGTTTTTACTCCAAAGTATTAAAACTCCTCTTGTTTTTTTCTTGTATGATGAGCAAGATATATTTATATATTTCAATGGATTCCAATTAAAGTTATCATCTCATTTTAGATGGGATTCTTGAATAAATACAGCCTGCATTTTATTTAGTTTCAAGTATCTAAGGAAATTGGATCTTTTCCTTGGATTGTTTAATCCATTAACATTTAAGGATAATAAGGTTAAATCCATCAGGTATGACTTCCTTGTGAGTTAATTGAAGTTTTCATGTTTGATATTGACTGGATAATAAAGAGTGTAACTTTATCTAGAAAATATTTGTCTTAAATAGTTAGTTTAGTTCTCCCTAAGAAATTGTATAAAGTTTTATTAGAGATATATAGAAATACTGAATAAAAATAAGTATGAGTAACCATATTAATAAAGAGTTTATTGAAAACTTTAACCAACATGAAGTGACATGCACTTCTAATCTGAGTGAACATATAAGTTCAAACAGATTAACCTTCATGACAAACAAAAAGTTATTAACGACAATAACATGTCTGAGCTCCAGTATGAGTTAATAGGAGATCTAAAATTAATTTATATATCCACTTTTGTTGTTAGAATTGAATGAATAGATGAAATTTGTAATACATAAAAGAAATAGATTTGAAACTGATGTAATAGAAGCAGCTTATTCAAAACAATTGTTAATGGAAGCAAATACAATTTTAAGTAATTGTAAGTGTATAGAACAAAGGAAGATTTCATATAATAGAAACATTAATGCTAAGTTATAAAATATTCAAAGTAGAAAGAAAGTCTAGGTATAATGATTGATGAAACCTATTTAATGATAAATACTGTAACCAAATAAAATGGTCATAGTTTAATAATAAATAAATAGATGCATAAATAAACATAAATACATACATTTTCAATATTATCTACTTTGTCAATGCCTTGACTATTTCAAATTAAAGAATATACTAGCCATTAACAAAGTTAGTATAAATAAGTTCATTTACTAGATTTGAAATTAAGTATCTAACGATGACTAAGAAAATCCCTTCTGTCTTTTGAGTCCACTATACTATAAAAAGACTATAGTTTTGAACATATTGTGGAAATTAAACTTGTAAACTTTTAATATTTAAATAATATAGCATATAATCAAATTAGACATAGCAGACTCAATGAAGCAAGCCAGATATAGAAGAATCACATTTACTAAAATACAAATATTTATCCAATTTCATTTCTGGCATGTTTAGATTATAAAACTGCTTAGTGGATAAGCATAACAGAACAAAGTACACTCGATGTAAAGCATCATTATTTCCACTGCATAAAGAATTTCATTTTTAAACATCAATAGGACATTTGAAGAACTATTATAAATTAGCAGCCACATACTTCCTCAATATCAATATTCATTAATACATGGATAATAAAGTTAGTAATGTACTAGTTCACTAAGTTATGAATAATATTGCTTATATTCTTTTTGGGTAATGATTACCAGCATAGTCAATATTCTTAAAACCCATTTCAAATTTGCTAACCACAACCCATAGAGAAATCTGGATCATAAATTAAACTAAACAGATAGCTTATATTATATGTTTGCAGATTAAAACTAAAAATCAATACTTGCAAGTTCATTTCTGCCTACTATGCATTTAATCTTGTCTATAGTTTTACATAAATAAAAAGCAAAATACTAATTTACCCATTAATCATCTGCTATAGTTAATTTTAGACTAACTCCCATCACTTCCTACACTAAATGCATTGTTGTTTCATAGGATGTCTATTGTAAGATAAAACTGTGATCACTACTGGTGATGTGAATACCACACACACTTCTTTTCTACTACATTAAGTTACTGGATAAAACCTCAGCCAACATTAAATACTCACCAGCCTCACTTACAAATTAGGCAAATAGTACTGGCTATAGAGAACATAAACTGATGACATAAAATCTATATATAGAGACGTTACTGAGGTGTATAACTGATGTAAGTTGAGAAAAAAAATCTGTTGTGAAAACAGCTGCATGCAGGGTGCTAGAAACTAGCAGCATTACAGTAACTTAGTAGTAATTAGCAGCTTTAAACATAGCCAAAAAAAAATTGAGTGCAAATTTAAAAATAATTGGAGACACTTCATCTATTAACCTGACAGGATGGGGGACTGAGTTAACATACATGTTCTGAATGATACCAGTTTATAGCTTTCAAATATAGAATGACATTCATCTTAAGCCACTACTATCATGACAGGTTAAGAGGCTCAACTAAAATCCAAAACAAAATCTGCATTAGTTGAGAGGTATAGATAGAAGCAGATCAACTATTTTGAATGGACATCCACACAAGAGTTGAACCGCACAACTATAAAGTAATAAAACGCCAGAACAGCGACCAGCTACCCTATATTTTGCACTCGTGCGCAAATTTGAGCAGATTTCTAGCTCTAAAGCTTCCATCACCAAGACAAGGGACATTGGCTGTTTAAACAGAAGAAGCTCTAAGATCAAGTACCCCAAGAACCACTAACAGCCTACCTGAAAGCACCACACACATCCGCATTCACTCATAGCAAGCCACTACACAACACATAATGTATATCTGCTATCCCGCCATTGCGGGAGATCTGGGAAATCTAGACAAAATGAAGGGACACAGACCCCGAATCAGACAGCCTCCCTGACTATTGTTCTCAAAAAATGAATAAAAGGGGTAATTTACTAATTTACTCTCGCTGCACACTCCTCAACCATCCACATTCCCACAGAAACCAGACAAACTCTGCAGCACGCCAATGTCTCAACCCCTCAAAACAACCTCCTCATGCAACCGCCATACGATCACCACAAGCACTCACTAGTGTATTGGATCTGTTGCCCAGCAATGGAAAAGCACCCAAAATAAGTGTCAGCAATGTAATAGACCATGTAACAACAGATTCACAACTACATCGAGAGTTCTCCAATGGCCCAACAAGGAACAAACCTGTTCACATATTTCACCATCCCAGGCAATCATGAAACACAACAGTGCAGTAAACTAACCTGTCAAATCCCATAACGGGCACTGTTCACCGTCAATCTTCAAGGAGCTTCAGCCCTCCCCACAGCATAGTTTGCGCAGTTGACAGAAATAACTGTAAAAACATGTATCGCACAACAAAGAGTCTATCCTCGTCAGCAAATATACAGAACCTTCATTATTGTGTCTTTAAGTTTACAAACTAGCCTGGCCAAACATATATCCTTAAACTAAACAGTGCATGACTCATCAGTAAAGCGATGGTGTAAATCCGTACAGTGCACTCACTGATGTATAACACGAATTGATCTAGACAGGCACCTTCCTAACAACTGAAACATTTTCTAACCATAGAAGACATTAATATTTAGTAAATAAATAATATGAAAGAAAAAATATCTCAACTAATCAGACTATTTAATCTATCAGAATAGACAAGTGAAGTCAGAGAATGTGAGATGGAAGCTTTCATCAGTAACAACTATAAAGCTGTATATACTTATGCGGCCTAAATGTGTGGGATAGATAGTACATGAGTTATTTTGATAATAGGTGAGGGTAATTTAGTTTAATCTATCTATAACTGTGTGTAAAAACATTTAAATCTTCATATTCCTATATTTTAGGATGAGAGCTTCCATGTTAATTATGTAGATTCTATTTTAGAGGAGAGACAACATTTGTTAGCTCGAGGCTATTTTAAACAAGAGTTACAGTAAACAGTCATAATGGAGTGTTAGAATGCTAAAATTGAGTAGAGTAGTAACTAAAGTCTAAATTATAAAATATTGTAATACATGTATTTAAAAATCAAAAAACATTTCAAATTAAGACTTGTATAAAGTATAAATGCATACAGCATACATTTAATTGCTGCTAATGAAGCACAAATCAAGGGTGTCACTTGAACTAGCTATTATTATTATATGAGTTCTTAGTAAGTAGCTATATTAAGGACCATTAGAGAAGTCTAAACACATGAAGTATAAGATGTAATCTTAGTAAGGTTCAATCAAAAATGTAAGAAAACATTCTTATAGGTGTATGTTAGGTAAAATACATACCTTTTTTGAATGATTAGAAGTAAAATCAAGTCCTAGCTGATGCTTTGAGAGAAGTAGTGACTCCAGAGTTTCTAGGATCAGTTTTCAGTTTCTTCTTTCTCATATCAGTCCAGTTATTTTTCTCAGAGGTTCTTTTTAAAGTGGTGGAAGATGACCAATCCATGTCTTCTGGAATTGCAGTTATGTTGTTGTTTTTGATGAAAGTTATAGCTTCTTCAACATTGTTGAATGTTCTTATGTCATTTAAATAAAGGATTCTGATTCTTGCAGGGAAAGCAAGTTGTGCCTATATTTCATTTTGTTTCAAAAATCTCACAAAAGGCCAGGTTTGTTTCCTTAGTTCCAAAACTCTTGAAGAATAGTCATTGTCAAATCTAATTTGACTCTTATTATATGTCAATGGATGACATCTCCAGGCAGATTTGAGAACAAGTTCTTTGTCTAAATAAGACAAGAATTTCACAATAATAGATCTAGAAGGCATATTGGAAGAAGAAGAAATAGGTTTCCCTGTAGCTCTGTGTGCTCTTTCTATACCATTTGATAGACCTTCCTTTTGGTCTAATATGTCTGGAAGCCAAGAGTTAAGAAATAAAATAATGTCCTCACCTTCGGTTTTTTTCTGGAAGACCAAAAATTCTAATGTTATTTCTCCTTTCTCTGTTCTCTAAATCATCTATTTTATTGATTAGCCAGGTATTCTGCTGTAAAACAGATTCACAGTGAGTTTCGTCTTTCTTAAGTCTCTCATCTATGTCACTTAGAGAAGTTTCCATATCCAATATTTTTGATTGTTGCTGCTGCAAGATTTCATTAAGGACATCAGTCTGTTTCTGACAGTTGACTTATAGATTTTCAAGGTTGTCTGTAAATCTGTCTAATTTGACAGATAGTTCAAGTAGTGTGGCTGACATCAGTTGAATTTCCTTTTTCAGTGAAGTTTCAGAGTGTGAAGACTTAGAGTTTCTCATTTCTGTATTGAAGAAGTTATCTCCAGTTTATTTGACAGGAAAATTTCGATAAAAATTCACAACATTTGGTATTCTTATAGAATTGAGGTTCCTTAATAAGAATTTACTACTTTTGAAAAATAAAAATGATTCTTTTCCTAAATTCTGGTACTAGATTGTGGAGCTCATAAAAGTTGTTGTTACCAGTTAGCCATCTAGGCTCCACCTCCTTTAATATTGTTTTTGATGTACAAACTATTGAACATAAGACTTGTATGTTTTCCAGCTTATACAGTACATCATGTTATACATCCAGCATGACCGTGTTTCACACTGATGTCTGTAAAGCCTAAGGCATGGATGACTACACATTCCTCTATCAGTTAAATTCTGAGACCATCACACAGTATGCTTCTGTATGTGTGAATTTTAACTCATACTGACCTCCATTAGTCAACTCTGCTTTAGAAAAAGAACATTATTGTTAAATACCTGTTTGTTAAACACAGTGTAAGACTAC
Source organism: Protopterus annectens (assembly GCF_019279795.1). Classification (NCBI taxonomy): domain Eukaryota; kingdom Metazoa; phylum Chordata; order Ceratodontiformes; family Protopteridae; genus Protopterus; species Protopterus annectens. Next base: position 330,671,112 of record NC_056741.1, on the reverse strand, counting down.
TGCAGGTCAGCATGTCTAGCAGATGTTGTGCATTGCAAAATGTAATGGTATATGGCAGTTACAGATCTCAAGTGTGTGTGGAGTATGAAGGCCTATAGCATTTAACTGTTGGATGGCTGTGTATTCTTCCATTATCTGCAGGATACAGAAACACACATCCAACAGTAGTTTGTTATGTGGAAATGTACTGTGCTATGTATTAGCTCAACTTGTTGAGTAAGAGGCCAATGTGCATATATCATGGCTAAATGTGGGTTCAAATCCTCATACAAGACAGCTTTCATTAAATTGTATCTCGATATCTGTAAACATTTTAAAAGTGCTTGTACAGATAGGTACTTGTTCATATTTAAAGTTAGTTACTACAGGCTTACGCCTATAGCGTTTGTTGGTCAGATTACTATGACTATTGCCATTAAATGTAATTTTTCTGGCAACAGTTGCTATGTTACTAGAGTTTTATTTGTAAGGTTTTGACCATAGAAGAATAATTCACCTGTACACTTGGAACATAGAGCTCAACTAATCAGGGAATAATTCAGAAATAATCAGTGATAATCAGGGATATACGTTCTAAGTTACCACTATTAATGTGTGTCGGTGACAGTATACAAGAATGTGAAATATTAGAAAATTACCAAAGTTGATGTATTGTATACCTCTGTCATTATTTATTAAGTACAATTCACCACGCTTCTGCTACTGTTATTTGGAGGGAGTGAGAGGGATAGAAATACACTCTGACTGTAAATCAGGGATATCCTTGAATATTAGGGACATGTGTGGTGTATAATTTGTTATGTATCAATAGAATCTATGTAGATATCTTGTGTCCTCCTACCTAACCTATATTTTAATGTATGTGATGAACAGGAAGTCCGGTGTAGTTGTCTGGTAAGAGTGGTTATGTGTTCTAGGAAAGTGTTCCAGAGTTTATGGAATGAAATGTGAGGTTTTCTTTTTGTTGTTTTTCTTTTGTGACCACTGTGTTGACATGCAGCCAGGCTTGCATGTTTTGGCTTACAAATGCACAGCACATAGGTAAAGCTGGACTATAGTTTAACCATCTTGTAATGTAGAAGATCTGATCCATGTTATTACTCCTTCTCTACACAGTCATACATTTGAGGTATTTAACTGCAGTTACTCCACGCAATCACAGCCATGAAGGATAAGCAGGATTATAGTGTGAACACAGCTGAGAGTTGCAGGCTTGAATCTCAGGTCTTCATATCTGTGTTCATCATTCTTTGATGTGTAAAGTAAAAAAAAATGAATAGGCAGAGTCTGTACTTTTATTCAATGCAAAAGGTAGAGAGAACATATTGCTCACTGTCACTTTATACATACCTGGTCTTTGCCATCATACATGCTTTGTGCCTTTTGCAGGTGACGAGGACAGAGCAAGGAATAGAGCATTGTGCATCGACCGGATGCACAGGTTGAAGGATCATTAGAGGGAGAGAAGTATGTTTTATACATTTTCATGCTATTCTACCTAGAATGGATAATATTGTTAGAGGACTGGTTTGGTTAGCACCTCCATGCAAACTACTATTCATGCAAGACTACCAGCATACATCTGCAAGGTAACTACAACAGTTATAAATGTCCTGTGCTTACCAGTATGCATTTCATGCAAAAAGTTTACATAAGAGTTAGAAGCAGTGCATGTTTTCTGAGGGTAATGTTAATTGTGCATCACAACCTAGATGACAGTCAGTTATCTGCGATAGTCATAGTGTTTTTTAACTGCAATGTTTTACATATAAGTTACTTGTGTTTTTAATGCTGTTTGTACATCATGTGGTGGTACACTTTAAGTCTGGCTGCGTGCTCATTGATTGTTCTGTTGTGCTTAGCCTGCCTGTTCACATACTAAGTGTCTACTGTCTCAGCATTTGGACTGCTATTGGCAGATATGTCTGGCATATACTTCAGTTCAACATGGCTAGCACTTCTGCCTGCAATACTAGTGATGTTTTGTTTACAAAACACTTGTGTTCTGTGTTTAGGAATTGTGCACATAGCCATTCCTTTTCTTCATTTATATTCACATGTTGCATAGTCACCAATCAGCACTACCCTGTTTGCATTTTGCATTTACACAGGGATTGCTAAAAAATGAATGTAGGGCATTGATACATTAGTAGACCAACAGTACTGTTTGTATGACATAACCTAAAGTTTTATATGTCACATGCTGTCTGTTTCTAGTGTGTTGTGTTGCATTCCAAATATCTGATGTTGTGTCAGCCAATGACCATGTTGCATTGCTCATCTCATTTGCATATAGCTTTTATATCTCCCACTGATTTTTAATCTCACTATAGCTTCATTATACGAAAGGTTATCTGATGGCTGTTAACATGTCTCATTACTTGCACAGACTCATAGATTACAAGTGAGAATGATTCACATACATTGACATGAGTGCATAAGGCACACACAGCTCAGATGGCTTAGTGGTAAATTGCTGTGGCTATGGTGTGCGTGGTCTTGGGTTCAAGACTTGAAAGGGCTGATTATTTAAAAACAGCTGATTTGGCATAGTGGTATGTTGCTCTGACTGGAGTGTACAGGGTTCAAGATTTGGCAGTGAAATGCAAAAAAAAATACAATATAAGAAATGTGGACTTTAGATAGTCTACTTGTTAGTATAGTGAGGCATGTGTAAAGTATTCTCCTTACAGGCCACACTAGTTGTGTTATGTTGTTATTTTCCACATGGTCTGTGTCGCACTTGTTTTGAAATGTCGACATATATCAGTGTTACAAGCTACTGTTTCATGGCATAAATGTCTTGCACATGCTTGTGATGCATAATGATGGCTGATCACTAATTGCTCAAGTAGTGGCAGGATTTCCAAATTTTCCATGGATATGCTGTGTTATGCATTCCACATTATGCACTGGAGAAACCTATTTAGATCTTATAATGAATAAAATGGCCCTGGCATGGGATTCTATTAAATTAATCTATAAATATAGACAACAGAAAATTGGGACGGTATCATCTGCATGAATATCCACCCACTAGCCTCACTTGTTTTTATTATAGTCCTTATTAATAATCTTTATAGGCCATATCATCTGGGAAGTATGTTTTAATGACACCTGTAAAGTATGGTGGTATACCTTTCTTCTCATATTCAGGGATCACATTGAAGGCATAGTAGTTAATGTCTGTTACATTCTTTATGTGCATATATGTTTGTGTTTCATGGCAGCCATGTTTTCCACAGAAATGTTTGGACTGATAGACAAGTGTTTTTCATTGTTATGGTTTGGATTCATGCCTTGCATCACATATGGTGGTAGAGTTGACTATGGGCATACCTTATTCTAATGTGTCATACTGAATGTTTTCTGCCTGTGCAATGTGTCACAGTGACTAAGTTATGTACTCATACAGTTGCAGGAATACATAGGTTCATAAGTTGGTAATAGGCTATCAGCCCTAGGGCCTATGCAAGCCTAGCCATAACAATTCCCTGGCTATTTCTTCCCACAGTATTTATTTCCCTGGACCCCTGTCTAGCAGGGTGACTGACCTGATCCCCGGGCTGAATTTCCTATCTCCCATCCAATCATCAAGGTTCCTTTTGAAGAGGGCCAAAGAGGTGCTCTGATTGACATGTATGGGCAGTCTATTCCAGAGTCTGGGGAGTCTCTGGGTCAGGAACCTACCCCTCCCAGCATGTTTTGTTCATTGTGATGACAAGGTTTAGATCTCTGGAGCGTGTGTCTCTGAGGGATTGGGATTTCTTTAAGTAGAGCATGTCCAACAGCTCTGGGTTTGACATTACCTTATATATTAAGCAGAGATCACCTCTGAGAAGACGATATACGACAAGAGTATAGCTGGAGTTTTTTTAGACAGTCAGTATAGGGCATCTGCATTAGGCCTTGATTCTTTTAGTGAGGTATTTCTGTGGCCTTTCCAGTTGTTGCAGATGTCTTGAGAGGTAAATACCAAATGGGGCATTGTATTCTACAATGGGTCTAATGAGGGATGAGTACAGTGGGACAATGACCTCCTTTTTTTCTGGATGAAAAGCCCTTAGTGATGAGGTGTGCCACATAGAAGGACTTCCTGACTGTTGTGGCGATGTGATTATCAAAGGTGAGACCACTTTCCACCTGTGTCCCCAAGTCTCTTACCACACTTTCGGTGTTTAGTGTACTGCCATCTGTGTGATAATTCATGGGTATGTGCTTCTTTCCCAAAGGGGTTAACTATACAATTTTTGGCATTGAGCTTGAGCCCATGGCTCTGGCACCAAGCAACTGTTTCTGTAAGGCCATTTTGTAGAATATCCACATAATTTGGGGATTCAATTATGGCTCTCAGTTTGCAGTCATCTGCAAACTTTGTTAGCCAGAGTCCCCTGGTGTTGGCTTGTACTTCAGAGAAGTAGATGCCAAACAAGAGCGGTCCCAGGACTGAACCCTGAGGTACTCCACTTGTCCCTTGTCTGGAGCTGGATTTGGAGTTGGTTACATATTATGTACTTTCTTTCTTTCTTGTTATGGGCTTCACCTTGACAGAGCATGAGACCTGTGGCTACTCTCCTAACAGACGCTGGAGATGAGTGCATGCCAGATCACTACCCAAGTCCTCAGATTCCAATGATGCTGATGACAATGATGTCGATAATGATGACGATGAGGAAGGACCGGGATCTCCCTATGTCATCATCCCTACTGTACTCTGGAGGAGACATTGACCACTACCACCAGCAGATGATTTTCTAGACCAGATCCAGGAGGTGATGATTGATGTCTTTCACACACAGATAAGGGAACTGATGTGGAATTTTTGCCAGGATATGGCATGGGCTGTGATGTGGATATCTCACCACTGCCAACCAATGCGTGATGTGGATAACCCACCACTGCCAACCAATATGTGATGACCTAATCTACTGGACCAGTAATCAAGGACCCCCAATCCTGACTATTGGCACCAATGGGGATGTTCACTGGGAGGATAACAGGTACACACACAGTATTTCCAGATGCAGCTCTCTGCATCAAGTAAAATTTTCCTTAAGAGCACACAGAGACCACGGTCAGTCCAGGGCTGGTTTCTCCCTCTTTTTCCAGATCCCCACTAAGACTCCCCACTGGCACAATTATAGAGTTGAGATCTCAGCTGAGTGCCCAAGCTAAGGCCTCCAGCACCCTCTTTGTCCAACCATTGCTTCATGTCCCTGCCCAACTAGCTGACACTCACACTCTTTGAGATTTGATTCACACACACATACACACACACACACACACACACACACACACACACACACACACACACACACACACACACACACACACACACACACAACTGGGAAAGGCTGGCACAGGTTTACTAGCTATGCCCCCTTCTGCCCAGACTATAATGTAGCTATGGCTGCCACCAGACACTCCTGTCAGCTACCTTAAGGCTTTTCCAAGGGTACCCAGTGTACTGAGTGAAATAAATATTAATATAAATGGTAGTTTTATCAAGAGCAAGGCTGTTAGGAGTTTCCCACACAGTGTCACCAAATAAATATGCAAGTAATCTCAAAACTTAAATATCTTTGCAAAGATCAGCCACAATGAAAGGTTTAAATATATTTAATAATAAATAATAAAAGAACAATAAATTACTAAGTATTTATTCACAGTGTCATCAGAGTTCAAATTGCAGGAAATATTTAAAATAACACTGAAGGACTGGTTCAGAGAAAAAAAGAAAAACAATATCCAAACCTAGCTTCACAATATTCCTGACTGTATCTAAGAGAGTTACTATTCCCTAATAACTAGGCAGATGATATGGTGAATGGTTCTTCTTGTTGTCAGACCCAAGAAAGAATACAGAATGCTCTGTCTCAGTAAGAGACTTCTCAAAATAATATCTAAAAGCTCATTTCACTGAAAACTCATTTGACTGAAACTCATTTTGTTGAAAGTTGTATATGGCCTTTTCCCCACTATAGTGCGACCCTGGAGTTAGTATATAAAGTAAGGGGGGACACAGCCCCCCACATTGGGGAGTGTGCGGGGGCATAGCCCTCCGCCTATTTTAAATGTTAAAAACGATAGATATGGATACTTGTAAGTCCAATGAATAACTCTTTCCAGAAGACAATAAATAACCAAACTATGTGGGGGGCTACACCCCCACACCCCCCCAATGTGGGGGGCTGTTCCCCTCCACAACCCCACTTACTATATATACTAACTCCAAGGTCGCACTACAGTGGGGAAAAGGCTATATATAACTTTCAATGAAATGAGTTTCAGTCAAATGAGTTTTCACTGAAATAAGCTTTCAGTGAATTGTACGGAGGCAACTGAGTTTCAGTGAAATGAGCTTTCACTGAAATGAAGTAGATCCATTATATCATATACGTATGGCTGCTATATATGGACAGTCCTCCTTTACTTAACGCATAGACTGCCACTGTACTATTCATGTATACACCATGGGACTGCTGATTTATATAGCAACATTCAAGTATGCCTTCTTTGGCTTCTGTTATATTTCCACATGCACTGCTTAATCACATACATGTCCATATTTTGGTGACTAGTGTACATATGTGCTGATTTATGTATATGTCTCTGCACATATTCCAATCAAGAAATACCATTGCACTGTGGGACTGTGAGCAATCATTGACTTTATGTTAGTGTGCTGTAATGCTGTTCACAGGACTATGCTTTACTCAGTCATACTCATGGTCAATGACGTAACCACAGGTGTTTATTCCACATTTTATTGTACATTGGCATGACAATGTATATGTGTATGTGGTACTGATTCTTAGCTTGTATACCTATGCCTCTTGATGTTAGATGATTGCTCATTACTGTCTGTGTGTAATTTGTATATGGCCATTTTTAGTGCCATCACCAATGCAGACTGCCCGTATAAAATACATTTATCATTTACTTCAATGTAGTGTGGGTTGAGTTCAACACCATCCTATGTGGTTTACACATGCATTTGCAAAGTATCCCCTTACATAATGTTGTTCTGCTTTATTGTTTGCTTACTATGTCCTCCTTGATGTGGGCCTGTGTTGTCCACCTCCCTTCACCCTATGTAGGTTTGGCAAATATCTTGCAAATATGCATAGTATACATTAAACTTCCTTTGCATTAACATCCATTATCGTATAGTTGTATTGGTACTGCAGTAGCATTGTCGCCTCACAGCCTGACGTTGTCCAGTTCGATTCTCAGCTAGAGCGTCTTCTTTGTGGAGGCATACGTGAATGGGCGTGCCTTCGTTGAAGGTTGTGCATCAGGGCTGGTAACTCGGCATGTAAAAATCCACTACCAAACATTAGCGGACCGGAGTTCCGCTGTGGCGACCCCTAACTGGGATAAGCCTAAAGACACAACAACAACAACAACAACATCGTATAGTTGTATTTTTAGAAGGCCAACTTGTGCCAACCCTTTGGCCATTAAACACATGCAGGACATACATACACAAGTTACTGGCTATTGCTTGCATTACATCTTTGTTCTTGTTATACTTGTGTATTATGTATTACTCAGAGTAATTTGTCATACTTCATGTGCACAACCTGACAGTTTTATATAGCATCAGTCATAGATTTCATAAAGTTTATTATTCAATGTCATTAGTGTGTGTATGTGCATTGACATTGCTTTCCAGTAGGTTCCTTTTAGGCCAATGAAGGTCATGCATGTATGTCTATGCCTCTGTGTTGCATCTAACATGGCATATGTCTGTGACATATGTATTTTTTTACACATCTGTTTGGGTTATGTACACCTACTTCTGTAAGGAGCAGCTAGTTTGTTACTTTGCTACAGTATTGCTGTTTGGTACTGTGCTTGATTGCTTGCCTTTTACATGCTTGGTCAGAGGCTCTAGTCTGTCCTCCACTGGTCTTCTCCAGCATTTCATGGGCTTCGTTTGCTCATCTGTGCTGTTGCTTGGCTTATACTTAAACTGTTGGCAGACACTTTGGGTATTGGTTTCAGTATCCAATGTGTACTGTGATCCATATTTATTCTCCTATACAACCCACCTGCCACCAGTCATACTCATTCAGGTATGACTGTCACACAGTTTGCAACATGTCGTGACATCATAATGCATAAGTACATATGTATTTCTGAATGTTACCATGGCTGTTAAGCATCCCTACTTTGATTGTCAGTTTTCCATTGACCATGTTGTACAGTGTGCTGTCTGTGTACCTTACCTTTCCTTTGTGTTTATTTACAACCTTTGTCTTTTATGTCTTGTGATATTTGTTATATGTGTGTATCTGCTGTTTTGCTGTTCTTCTCCTCCTCTTTGACTGTCTTTTCCTCTTCTTCTATTCTTCAAAAAATAGAAAGGGGCTTATTCCCACAAAAGGAAAAGCTTGCCCATGCCACTCTGGCTGTCCCTCAGATTTTCCTGTTCCGACAGACCTTTTGTGTGTTCATCTCCTTCACCCATGCACCTCATCTGCTTTTCTATCTCTTTGTTTCCTTGGGTGTGTGCATTACTTGTGTTCCCCACACATGCCTCACTCCCATTGTTAGCTACTGTCAGCCATGGCAAAGTGACCATGATTACTCTTTGACTTTATTAATTTTTTAATCATAAATTTTATGGATTTCATTGGATTCCATTGTGAAAAGCCCTCTTTACCCCGGGTCAGTAATTAAGGAATCTCAATCCTCACCACTGTCTCAGGTAAGAGAGTGTCACTAAAATCAGAGATAGAACTGCCCAATTTCCTCTAGGAGTACATCAGGAAGAGGTTCCAAACCTGGGACTGGACTACATGCTTCACTCCAGATCCCCAAATGAGTCTCCACACTAACCACTGAAGAACACTGTGCTTCCGTTCTAGGTATCTGACACACTCACTCTAAAATGTCTGATATCCACACATACACACACTCTTGGGAAAGACTGATACAGAATTACATGCTATGTTTCTTTGCCCAAATTACAAGGTAATGGCTGCTGCCAGTCAAATACTACAATACCTCTCATGAGGACAACATGACTACTACTGCTAAACAGCTGTGGAAAACAATTACTAAACAACTGACTCAGAACCTGCTTTTTATAGCAGACCTTTTTCAAAAGTAACAGGAAGCTGCAATGAGAATCCCAGTCTCATATCAGACTTTGAAAAGTAAACAAACAGCTGCAGTAAAGATTATATTCTCCCAGCCATGGCACACAATGGCATCACATCTAGGTCAGCTGACCCTGGCACAACATACATTCAGAGCTCCCTTTACAAAGAACACGTACATTTGGTGAGCCAGAAGAACACTGTTTGATTTCAAACATCTTGCATAAATCAGAGTGATAATCAAAAGACATAAACTTATTTTACAAAATTATAGCTAGTCATGCTGGAATATGTAACACAGGGGGATTTATAATTATTTACAATTATTTACAAAACTACAGCCAGTCATGCTAGCACAGATAACAATATCTGATATCCTTACATTCATATTTTCCAGTGACTGTTATTTTATTAGTGCATGAGTTATGGAGCCATCTGTAGCTGATTTTAGACCTACTGGAGGGATCACAGTTGATATGCATTACTTTAAATGTCTTGCAGATTGCATTGGGCTTGTATAATTTCCATAGCTTTGGTACTACTCAACACAGTTTATGAGACACTTTTCATGAATTAGGGCGTGGCTATGACTGCTAGATAGTGCGCTGATGATGCTGGTCAATTCTGTTTTGTGATAACATATTTTAAGTTCCGCAAGGCATATTTGTATGTTACAGGTTTATCTGCAACTAAGGTTGCCACCTATATTTTCTGGACTATCTGGAAATCAAACCGATTGTCTGGTATTCCAGAAAACACTCTACAAACTTCAGTATTCTATTTCAAAAAAGAAAACAGACTATCAGAGTTTGTTAAATTGGCAGATTTACTATGCTGTTTTACAGAAAAGCATAGTAGGTTGGCAGAAAACAGGCAAGTATGGAAAAAGAGGGCATTCATATTCAGCTGATGTCATGACAACATCACAAAATGAGTGTGATCTGGATGGCAGAGGGGGCTGAAATGGGCGGGTTTACAGGTGATGTGAGGGGTATGGCCTTGGTCTGACTTTAGCCACAATGAAAGGTAGCAACCCTATCTGCAAATTTTGCTTAGATATTGGTGAGATGCGCCAGATTCCTTGAATGTAATGCAATCCAGCCTATAGTCATTTTAATGTAGGGATACATGGGAAGTACTGACGACAAGTCATTCTTCATTTATGATTGTACGCTTATAGATGACATAATAATTTACAAATGCCATAAGATCTAATCAGTTCTAATCTGCCTTGTGCAACAGGTGCAAGGATTTGAAATATAGGAAGAATCAATCATTAAGAATCTTGCTAAAAAATTATTTCTTAAAAAAAATACTTCTGCCAATTTGATACAGAGGATAAGGCAATACCCTGTTAACATGCTTTAAAGCTGCAGTACAAAATTTGATTCCCTTTGTCTACTGTATGATTTTGAACAAGTCCCTTAGCCAGACAGTGTTCCCAAGTCACCCATAAAGAAGTTTTTTGTGTGTGTGTGTGTGTGTGTGTGTGTGTGTGTGTGTGTGTGTGTGTGTGTGTGTGTGTGTGTGTGTGTGTGTGTGTGTGTGTGTGTGTGTTTTACTTAGTTAACAAACTAGACAAATAAAATTTAAGCAAAGTGTCTGTCCCAGTTTGGTATTGTGTAGTATAGATGTTAATTCTTTACTAATGCAACTAATGCAATAACTGCTTTATAGGTAACAACTTAGAATCTGTGCTTATATTCTGATCCTAGTTAGAGTAGGAGCAGAGTGCATTGATTCCTGACTCTTTCTGGTTGGAGAGTGAGTGTCTGTGCTTTAAGTACCTGACTGGTCTGGTTGCTATTCGAGGCATCTACGAGAAAAAGGCTACAAGTCTGCAGACCCTTGCATCATCTGTGACAAGACAGTGGATCACCAAACATGCCATGTCCTGCTTCTCTTCTTGGGATTGGTGCTAACATTTTGCTTCTGGTGAAAGAGAAAGCAAAGAAGTATTGTATCCCAACAGAGTGAATCTGTGCTGAGACCAGAATTACTAGTAGCCAGGCAGTAGCCATTCATGTGACTCAAATATTTTTGATTGTTGCTGCTGCAAGATTTCCTTAAGGACATCAGTCTGTTTCTGACAGTTGACTTATAGATTTTCAAGGTTGTCTGTAAATCTGTCCATTTTGACAGATAGTTCAAGTAGTGTGGCTGACATCAGTTGAATTTCCTTTTTCAGTGAAGTTTCAGAGTGTGAAGACTTAGAGTTGCTCATTTCTGTATTGAAGAAGTTATCTCCAGTTTATTTGACAGGAAAATTTCGATAAAAATTCATAACATTCGGTATTCTTATAGAATTGAGGTTCCTTAATAAGAATTTACTACTTTTGAAAAATAAAAATGATTCTTTTCCTAAATTCTGGTACTAGATTGTGGAGCTCATAAAAGTTGTTGTTACCAGTTAGCCATCTAGGCTCCACTTCCTTTAATATTGTTTTTGATGTACAAACTATTGAACATAAGACTTGTATGTTTTCCAGCTTATACAGTACATCATGTTATACATCCAGCATGACCGTGTTTCACACTGATGTCTGTAAAGCCTAAGCCATGGATGACTACACATTCCTCTATCAGTTAAATTCTGAGACCATCACACAGTATGCTTCTGTATGTGTGAATTTTAACTCATACTGACCTCCATTAGTCAACTCTGCTTTAGAAAAAGAACATTATTGTTCAATACCTGTTTGTTAAACACAGTGTAAGACTACTGCAGGCCAGCATGTCTAGCAGATGTTGTGGATTGCAAAATGTAATGCTATATGGCAGTTACAGATCTCAAGTGTGTGTGGAGTATGAAGGCCTATAGCATTTAACTGTTGGATGGCTGTGTATTCTTTCATTATCTGCAGGATACAGAAACAAACATCCAACAGTAGTTTGTTATGTGGAAATGTACTGTGCTATGTATTAGCTCAACTTGTTGAGTAAGAGGCCAATGTGCATATATCATGGCTAAATGTGGGTTCAAATCCTCATACAAGACAGCTTTCATTAAATTGTATCTCGATATCTGTAAACATTTTGAAAGTGCTTGTACAGATAGGTACTTGTTCATATTTAAAGTTAGTTACTACATGCTCAAGCCTATAGCGTTTGTTGGTCAGATTACTATGACTATTGCCATTAAATGTAATTTTTCTGGCAACAGTTGCTATGTTACTAGAGTTTTATTTGTAAGGTTTTGACCATAGAAGAATAATTCACCTGTACACTTGGAACATAGAGCTCAACCAATCAGGGAATAATTCAGAAATAATCAGTGATAATCAGGGATATACGTTCTATGTTACCACTATTAATGTGTGTCGGTGACAGTATACAAGAATGTGAAATATTAGAAAATTACCAAAGTTGATGTACTGTATACCTCTGTCATTATTTATTAAGTGCAATTCATCACCCTTCTGCTACTGTTATTTGGAAGGAGTGAGAGGGATAGATATACACTCTGACTGTAAATCAGGGATATCCTTGAATATCAGGGACATGTGTGGTGTATAATTTGTTATGTATCAATAGAATCTATGTAGATATCTTGTGCCCTCCTTCCTAACCTATGTTTTAATGTATATGATGAACAGGAAGTCCGGTGTAGTTGTCTGGTAAGAGTAGTTATGTGTTCTACGAAATGTTCCAGAGTTTATGGAATGAAATGTTAGGTTTTCTTTTTGTTGTTTTTCTTTTGTGACCACTGTGTTGACATGCAGCCAGGCTTGCATGTTTTGGCTTACAAATGCACAGCACATAGGTAAAGCTGGACTGTAGTTTAACCATCTTGTAATGTAGAAGACCTGATCCATGTTATTACTCCTTCTCTACACAGTCATACATTTGAGGTATTTAACTGCAGTTACTCCACGCAATCACAGCCATGAAGGATAAGCAGGATTATAGTGTGAACACAGCTGAGAGTTGCAGGCTTGAATCTCAGGTCTTCATATCTGTGTTCATCATTCTTTGATGTGTAAAGTAAAAAAAAAATGAATAGGCAGAGTCTGTACTTTTATTCAATGCAAAAGGTAGAGAAAACGTATTGCTCACTGTCACTTTATACATACCTGGTCTTTGCCATCATACATGCTTTGTGCCTTTTGCGGGTGACGAGGACAGAGCAAGGAATAGAGCATTGTGCATCGAGTGGATGCACAGGTTGAAGGATCATTAGAGGGAGAGAAGTATGTTTTATACATTTTCATGCTATTCTACCTAGAATGGATAATATTGTTAGAGGACTGGTTTGGTTTGCACCTCCATGCAAACTACTATTCATGCAAGACTACCAGCATACATCTGCAAGGTAACTACAACAGTTATAAATGTCCTGTGCTTACCAGTATGCATTTCATGCAAAACGTTTACATAAGAGTTAGAAGCAGTGCATGTTTTCTGAGGGTAATGTTAATTGTGCATCACAACCTAGATGACAGTCAGTTATCTGCGATAGTCATAGTGTTTTTTAACTGCAATGTTTTACATATAAGTTACTTGTGTTTTTAATGCTGTTTGTACATCATGTGGTGGTACACTTTTAGGTCTGGCTGCGTGCTCATTGATTGTTCTGTTGTGCTTAGCCTGCTGTTCACATACTAAGTGTCTACTGTCTCAGCATTTGGACTGCTATTGGCAGATATATCTGGCATATACTTCAGTTCAACATGGCTAGCACTTCTGCCTACAATACTAGTGATGTTTTGTTTACAAAACACTTGTGTTCTGTGTTTAGGAATTGTGCACATAGCCATTCCTTTTCTTCATTTATATTCACATGTTGCATAGTCATCAATCAGCACTACCCTGTTTGCATTTTGCATTTACACAGGGATTGCTAAAAAATGAATGTAGGGCATTGATACATTAGTAGACCGACAGTACTGTTTGTATGACATAACCTAAAGTTTTATATGTCACATGCTGTCTGTTTCTAGTGTGTTGTGTTGCATTCCAAATATCTGATGTTGTGTCAGCCAATGACCATGTTGCATTGCTCATCTCATTTGCATATAGCTTTTATATCTCCCACTGATTTTTAATCTCACTATAGCTTCATTATACGAAAGGTTATCTGATGGCTGTTAACATGTCTCATTACTTGCACAGACTCATAGATTACAAGTGAGAATGATTCACATACATTGACATGAGTGCATAAGGCACACACAGCTCAGATGGCTTAGTGGTAAATTGCTGTGGCTATGGTGTGCATGGTCTTGGGTTCAAGACTTGAAAGGGCTGATTATTTAAAAACAGCTGATTTGGCATAGTGGTATGTTGCTCTGACTGGAGTGTACAGGGTTCAAGATTTGGCAGTGAAATGCAAAAAAAATACAATATAGGAAATGTGGACTTTAGATAGTCTACTTGTTAGTATAGTGAGGCATGTGTAAAGTATTCTCCTTACAGGCCACACTAGTTGTGTTATGTTGCTATTTTCCACATGGTCTGTGTCGCACTTGTTTTGAAATGTCGACATATATCAGTGTTACAAGCTACTGTTTCATGGCATAAATGTCTTGCACATGCTTGTGATGCATAATGATGGCTGATCACTAATTGCTCAAGTAGTGGCAGGATTTCCAAATTTTCCATGGATATGCTGTGTTATGCATTCCACATTATGCACTGGAGAAACCTATTTAGATCTTATAATGAATAAAATGGCCTTGGCATGGGATTCTATTAAATTAATCTATAAATATAGACAACAGAAAATTGGGACGGTATCATCTGCATGAATATCCACCCACTAGCCTCACATGTTTTTATTATAGTCCTTATTAATAATCTTTATAGGCCATATCATCTGGGAAGTATGTTTTAATGACACCTGTAAAGTATGGTGGTATACCTTTCTTCTCATATTCAGGGATCACATTGAAGGCATAGTAGTTAATGTCTGTTACATTCTTTATGTGCATATATGTTTGTGTTTCATGGCAGCCATGTTTTCCACAGAAATCTTTGGACTGATAGACAAGTGTTTTTCATTGTTATGGTTTGGATTCATGCCTTGCATCACATATGGTGGTAGAGTTGACTATGGGCATACCTTATTCTAATGTGTCATACTGAATGTTTTCTGCCTGTGCAATGTGTCACAGTGACTAAGTTATGTACTCATATAGTTGCAGGAATACATAGGTTCATAAGTTGGTAATAGGCTATCAGCCCTAGGGCCTATACAAGCCTAGCCATTCATAGGTTGATACTAGGCTATTAGCCCTAGGGCCTATGCAAGCCTAGCCATAACAATTCCCTGGCTATTTCTTCCCACAGTATTTACTTCTCTGGACCCCTGTCTAGCAGGGCGAATGCCTGATCCCCGGAGTGAATTTCCTATCTCCCATCCAATCATCAAGGTTCCTTTTGAAGAGGGCCAAAGAGGTGCTCTGATTGACATGCATGGGCAGTCTATTCCAGAGTCTGGGGAGTCTCTGGGTCAGGAACCTACCCCTCCCAGCATGTTTTGTTCATTGTGTTGACAAGGTTTAGATCCCTGGAGCGTGTGTCTCTGAGGGATTGGGATTTCTTTAAGTAGAGCATGTCCAACAGCTCTGGGTTTGACATTACCTTATATATTAAGCAGAGATCACCTCTGAGAAGATGATATACGACAGAGTATAGCTGGAGTTTTTTTAGACAGTCAGTATAGGGCATCTGCATTAGGCCTTGATTCTTTAGTGAGGTATTTCTGTGGCCTTTCCAGTTGTTGCAGATGTCTTGAGAGGTAAATACTAAATGGGGCATTGTATTCTATAATGGGTCTAATGAGGGATGAGTACAGTGGGACAATGACCTCCTTTTTTTCTGGATGAAAAGCCCTTAGTGATGAGGTGTGCCACATAGAAGGACTTCCTGACTGTTGTGGCGATGTGATTATCGAAGGTGAGACCACTTTCTACCTGTGTCCCCAAGTCTCTTACCACACTTTCGGTGTTTAGTGTACTGCCATCTGTGTGATAATTCATGGGTATGTGCTTCTTTCCCAAAGGGGTTAACTATACAATTTTTGGCATTGAGCTTGAGCCCATGGCTCTGGCACCAAGCAACTGTTTCTGTAAGGCCATTTTGTAGAATATCCACATCATTTGGGGATTCAGTTATGGCTCCCAGTTTGCAGTCATCTGCAAACTTTGTTAGCCAGAGTCCCTTAGTGTTGGCTTGTACTTCAGAGAAGTAGATGCCAAACAAGAGCGGTCCCAGGACTGAACCCTGAGGTACTCCACTTGTCCCTTGTCTGGAGCTGGATTTGGAGTTGGTTACATATTATGTACTTTCTTTCTTTCTTGTTATGGGCTTCACCTTGACAGAGCATGAGACCTGTGGCTACTCTCCTAACAGACGCTGGAGATGAGTGCATGCCAGATCACTACCCAAGTCCTCAGATTCCAATGATGCTGATGACAATGATGTCGATAATGATGACGATGAGGAAGGACTGGGATCTCCCTATGTCATCATCCCTACTGTACTCTGGAGGAGACATTGACCACTACCACCAGCAGATGATTTTCTAGACCAGATCCAGGAGGTGATGATTGATGTCTTTCACACACAGATAAGGGACTTGATGTGGAATTTTTTCCAGGATATGGCATGGGCTGTGATGTGGATATCTCACCACTGCCAACCAATGCATGATGTGGATAACCCACCACTCCCAACCAATATGTGATGCCCTACCACTGGACCAGTAATCAAGGACCCCCAGTCCTGACTATTGGCACCAATGGGGATGTTTACTGGGAGGATAACAGGTACACACACAGTATTTCCAGCTGCAGCTCTCTGCATCAAGTAAAATTTCCCTTAAGAGCACACAGAGACCACAGTCAGTCCGGGGCTGGTTTCTCCCTCTTTTTCCAGATCCCCACTAAGACTCCCCACTGGTACAATTATAGAGTTGAGATCTCAGCTGAGTGTCCAAGCCAAGGCCTCCAGCACCCTCTTTGTCCAACCAGTGCTTCATGTCCCTGCCCAACTAGCTGACACTCACACTCTTTGAGATTTGATTCACACACACATACACACACACACACACACACACACACACACACACACACACACACACACACACACACACAACTGGGAAAGGCTGGCACAGGTTTACTAGCTATGCCCCCTTCTGCCCAGACTATAATGTAGCTATGGCTGCCACCAGACACTCCTGCCAGCTACCTTAACGCTTTTCCAAGGGTACCTAGTGTACTGAGTGAAATTAATATTAATACAAATGGTAGTTTTATCAAGAGCAAGGCTGTTAGGAGTTTCCCACACAGTGTCACCAAATAAATATGCAAGTACTCTCAAAACTTAAATATCTTTGCAAAGATCAGCCACAATGAAAGGTTTAAATATATTTAATAATAAATAATAAAAGAACAATAAATTACTAAGTATTTATTCACAGTGTCATCAGAGTTCAAATTGCAGGAAATATTTAAAATAACACTGAAGGACAGGTTCAGAGAAAAAAAGAAAAACAATATCCAAACCTAGCTTCACTATATTCCTGACTGTATCTAAGAGAGTTACTATTCCCTAATAACTAGGAAGATGATATGGTGAATGGTTCTTCTTGTTGTCAGACCCAAGAAAGAATACAGAATGCTCTGTCTCAGTAAGAGACTTCTCAAAATAATATCTAAAAGCTCATTTCACTGAAAACTCATTTGACTGAAACTCATTTTGTTGAAAGTTGTATATGGCCTTTTCCTCACTATAGTGCGACCCTGGAGTTAGTATATAAAGTAAGGGGGGACACAGCCCCCCACATTGGGGGGTGTGGGGCAGCATAGCCCTCCACCTATTTTAAATGTTAAAGACCATAGATATGGATACTTGTAAGTCCAATGAATAACTCTTTCCAGAAGACAATATATAACCAAACTATGTGGGGGGCTACACCCCCACACCCCCCAATGTGGGGGGCTGTTCCCCTCCACAACCCCACTTACTATATATACTAACTCCAAGGTTGCACTACAGTGGGGAAAAGGCTATATATAACTTTCAATGAAATGAGTTTCAGTCAAATGAGTTTTCACTGAAATAAGCTTTCAGTGAATTGTACGCAGGCAACTGAGTTTCAGTGAAATGAGCTTTCACTGAAATGAAGTAGATCCATTATATCATATAAGTATGGCTGCTATATATGGACAGTCCTCCTTTACTTAACGCATAGACTGCCACTGTACTATTCATGTATACACCATGGGACTGCTGATTTATATAGCAACATTCAAGTATGCCTTCTTTGGCTTCTGTTATATTTCCACATGCACTGCTTAATCACATACATGTCCATATTTTGGCGACTAGTGTACATATGTGCTGATTTATGTATATGTCTCTGCACATATTCCAATCAAGAAATACCATTGCACTGTGGGACTGTGAGCAATCATTGACTTTATGTTAGTGTGCTGTAATGCTGTTCACAGGACTATGCTTTACTCAGTCATACTCATGGTCAATGACGTAACCACAGGTGTTTATTCCTCATTTTATTGTACATTGGCATGACAATGTATA
The DNA here is from genome assembly GCF_019279795.1 of Protopterus annectens. Taxonomy (NCBI): domain Eukaryota; kingdom Metazoa; phylum Chordata; order Ceratodontiformes; family Protopteridae; genus Protopterus; species Protopterus annectens. The sequence continues at coordinate 330,652,456 of NC_056741.1, read as the reverse complement.
TGTGTATGTGGTACTGATTCTTAGCTTGTATACCTATGCCTCTTGATGTTAGATGATTGCTCATTACTGTCTGTGTGTAATTTGTATATGGCCATGTTTAGTGCCATCACCAATGCAGACTGTCCATATAAAATACATTTATCATTTACTTCAATGTAGTGTGGGTTGAGTTCAACACCATCCTATGTGGTTTACACATGCATTTGCAAAGTATCCCCTTACATAATGTTGTTCTGCTTTATTGTTTGCTTACTATGTCCTCCTTGATGTGGGCCTGTGTTGACCACCTCCCTTCACCCTATGTAGGTTTGGCAAATATCTTGCAAATATGCATGGTATACATTAAACTTCCTTTGCATTAACATCCATTATCGTATTGTTGTATTGGTGCTGCAGTAGCATTGTCGCCTCACAGCAAGACGTTGTCCAGTTCGATTCTCAGCTAGAGCGTCTTCTGTGTGGAGGCATACGTGAATGGGCGTGCCTTCGTTGAAGGTTGTGCATCAGGGCTGGTAACTCGGCATGTAAAAATCCACTACCAAACATTAGCGGACCGGAGTTCCAATGTGGCGACCCGTAACTGGGATAAGCCTAAAGACACAACAACAACAACATTGTATAGTTGTATTGTTCACAAAAGTAACTAGCAGGACACACCACGAGAACACTGGATTCTTCACAAAATATCCTTTATTCAAACGGTAAAACAGGAATGAGCGCTTTCGCGTGCTTCTTGCACGCTTCTTCAGATACAATTTAAATTATCTAACCTAGTCCCTTTTTTATCCATCAGTGCTGACAATTATTGTCAAACAATAAAACAATTACTCAATCGAAGCATTCATTAACTAATTTACTTGCAAGAAGACTTTTAACCTGTTTCCAGTTCAACGCTATGCATTCAATTCATGCCACAGTCTCTTAGTAATAATCCTACGTTCTACTCTATCATTCATGTGTAAATACAGTTCCTCCACATAACATTGTCTTATTAGACCCAGTGTGAAGCACGTTGTATAGAAGTAATAACAACTACATCAAACAGAACTATCACAAACAACATGTGCTAAAGTGACTAATCACTGTACTCACATCTTGCTATCCTTGTTTCCAAATGATTAATACGTATGCAGCTAAGAATCTAATAGTGCATATAAAGTGCATAGAGACATAGCTTACTACAAATGCAGCGTCCTTCAGAATCTGCATCAAAACAAAACAAAGCAAAACCATGCTCCATGCGCTATTAATGGATGTATGTATATCGTGTGTAAAAGGATCCAATACAAGGAGGATGGAATAGTAACGTAAGGAAAGCGTGAATATTTCCTTCACTATATGCACGTAAACACGCCAGTGGTGAGGCACTAAAATAAGACGACCGCTAAAGTTAGAGACATCTGAGTGTCTATATTATGGCTACTCACTGACTTCATTCCCCAGTGCCCATTATGAAATCACGATTGTATCATTATATCTTGTGTGAAAATATGTATAAAAAATATATATATAAAAATATATAGAATCAATACTACATAAATCTAACCTATTCTATATATTGTTAAAATTCATCGCTTCTACTAGAAACAACTTTTTAACAACTCATCATTCACTGATGTATCTAAAATTGCTGTTATATTACTAATCTACTTAAAAATTGGACAACAACTGATCAAAGCTGTCAGTTGTCAAATTCATTATTCCACTGTTACAATTATAAATTCATCCTTTACTTTAAGGTATCATGGAAAACTTAAAAAACTAAATATCAAATCACAGACATTAATAGATCTTGATAATGTTAGTGCATGAACTTATGTTCTCTTTACATTATAACGTGTCAAGTAAACAGAGAAATATATTTCTCTTAAAAGATTATCTGTATTCCAAATCTTACCAACTTGATTGTCAAGTGGTAATGAATAACTCAAACTTAAAGAAAATGAACACCTTAAACAGGAGCTACTTCTGAATTATTAAAAACTATTATTAGATAAAACTAATGTAAAGTATAGTGGAGTACATATCAAGTATATCTTAATATTACAAAGCATTAAAACCTTTATAAATGAAGAGTCGTGCATGTGCAATAATTAATATTGTATATATCAAGCATCTCCCAAAAATATGTTAAATTTATACCTGTGATATGAGAAACTCATATCTCCATCTTGTTATCTCATTATTAGTGAAAATCAACATATGTATAAAGATTAGCATATGTATATATAAAACCATATACATATTGGTAAGAAACAACATATTAGGTTACATAACAGTATGGCTTCCAATCTAATGGTCTGTCATATTTTCAATACTTTAAACATGTACTTCAAGTCTCATTCCTAATACTATACTGAAATTAATGTAAGTGTGAATAAATAGGATGTCCATAGCACCCTACGGTCAACCTGCTTAAAATTGTTTTGGATCCAACAGATGAATAATATCATCTAACTGTCATAAAACTAATTTCGGACTTCCATCAATTCTAGTGCAAAATCTTGGGAATTGTCCATGTCAAATGACGAGAGAAGTAGGGAGCTGAATACCTCCAGTTTATTGGAACTTTATTCAGCCAGTTGATCTCACATTGCTACCCGGTTCCCAGCATATGTATTTTTAGTACCTCCTACTTATACATCGTAGGCCCAAATTGTAGATGCTTGTTATAAAAATGTGCCTATATTATTTTATTCTATAAATGGTTTAACAGTGACATAATTGTTAATCCCTGGGTCTCTATGCGCCCCTGATCTAAAAATCCACTCCATCTCCAGTTTCGCTAGGGCATTGCTGTTATCACCCATCCTAGGACTAATGTGCAGAGTTTGTAACACTCTAAATTTAAAATGATGTGTTGTATTGTTAGAAGGCCAACTTGTCCCAACCCTTTGGCCATTAAACACATGCAGGACATACACACACAAGTTACTAGCTATTGCTTGCATTACATCTTTGTTCTTGTTATACTTGTGTATTATGTATTACTCAGAGTAATTTGTCATACTTCATGTGCACAACCTGACAGTTTTATATAGCATCAGTCATAGATTTCATAAAGTTTATTATTCAATGTCATTAGTGTGTGTATGTGCATTGACATTGCTTTCCAGTAGGTTCCTTTTAGGCCAATGAAGGTCATGCATGTATGTCTATGCCTCTGTGTTGCATCTAACATGGCATATGTCTGTGACATATGTATTTTGTTACACATCTGTTTGGGTTATGTACACCTACTTCTGTAAGGAGCAGCTAGTTTGTTGCTTTGCTACAATATTGTTGTTTGGTACTGTGCTTGATTGCTTGCCTTTTACATGCATGGTCAGAGGCTCTAGTCTGTCCTCCACTGGTCTTCTCCAGCATTTCATGGGCTTCGTTTGCTCATCTGTGCTGTTGCTTGGCTTATACTTAAACTGTTGGCAGACACTTTGGGTATTGGTTTCAGTATCCAATGTGTACTGTGATCCATATTTATTCTCCTATACAACCCACCTGCCATCAGTCATACTCATTCAGGTATGACTGTCACACAGTTTGCAACATGTTGTGACATCATAATGCATAAGTACATATGTATTTCTGAATGTTACCATGGCTGTTAAGCATCCCTAGTTTGATTGTCAGTTTTCCATTGACCATGTTGTACAGTGTGCTGTCTGTGTACCTTACCTTTCCTTTGTGTTTATTTACAACCTTTGTCTTTCATGTCTTGTGATATTTGTTATATGTGTGTATCTGCTGTTTTGCTGTTCTTCTCCTCCTCTTTGACTGTCTTTTCCTCTTCTTCTATTCTTCAAGAAATAGAAAGGGGCCTATTCCCACAAAAGGAAAAGCTTGCCCATGCCACTCTGGCTGTCCCTCAGATTTTCCTGTTCCGACAGACCTTTTGTGTGTTCATCTTCTTCACCCATACACCTCATCTGCTTTTCTATCTCTTTGTTTCCTTGGATGTGTGCATTACTTGTGTTCCCCACACATGCCTCACTCCCATTGTTAGCTACTGTCAGCCATGGCAAAGTGACCATGATTACTCTTTGACTTTATTAATTTTTTAATCATAAATTTTATGGATTTCATTGGATTCCATTGTGAAAAGCCCTCTTTACCCCAGGTCAGTAATTAAGGAATCTCAATCCTCACCACTGTCTCAGGTAAGAGAGTGTCACTAAAATCAGAGATAGAACTCCCCAGTTTCCTCTAAGAGTACATCAGGAAGAGGTTCCAAACCTGGGACTGGACTACATGCTTCACTCCAGATCCCCAAATGAGTCTCCACACTAACCACTGAAGAACACTGTGCCTCCGTTCTAGGTATCTGACACACTCACTCTAAAATGTCTGATATCCACACATACACATACTCTTGGGAAGACTGACACAGAATTACATGCTATGTTTCTTTGCCCAAATTACAAGGTAATGGCTGCTGCCAGTCAAATACTACAATACCTCTCAAAAGGGGTGTTCGGTTATAGATACTGAAACAAATGGTAGCATATATTCCAAGCAGTAAGGCTTTTCAGAATGTTCCGGGTGTTATCATAATAAACATAAACACTCTTAAGCTATTAAAAATATAAATGACCAGCCACAAAGAGAGGTAGTAAAACATTTAATAATAAATAAAATGATTTAAAAACATGTAAATACAGAATAACTAATTCCAATAAACATCGGAGTTTCACACACACAGGAAATATGAAAATAATACTGTATGATAGATCTCACAATGATTTTTAGAAAACCTCTAGCTATCTAACTGTAGTTCCCTGACTATCTGAAGATTAAATGTCCCTATCTAATCTAAATACTTTAGCAAGCAAGATTATACTCTGGCAAGATTATACTCTTACTTCTGCAAGATAAGATGAGAAATTATGTACAAACTCCAGGCTGTTGTCTGTCCTCAGAGACTGGAAAAACTACTCTCATGAGGACAACATGACTACTACTGCTAAACAGCTGTAGAAAACAATTATTAAACAACTGACTCAGAACCTGCTTTTTATAGCAGATCTTTTTCAAAAGTAACAGGAAGCTGCAATGAGAATCCCAGTCTCATATCAGACTTTGAAAAGTAAACAAACAGCTGCAGTAAAGATTATATTCTCCCAGCCATGGCACACAATGGCATCACATCTAGGTCAGCTGACCCTGGCACAACATACATTCAGAACTCCCTTTACAAAGAACACGTACATTTGGCGAGCCAGAAGAACACTGTTTGAATTCAAACATCTTGCATAAATCAGAGTGATAATCAAAAGACATAAACTTATTTTACAAAATTATAGCTAGTCATGCTGGAATATGTAACACAGGGGGATTTATAATTATTTACAATTATTTACAAAACTACAGCCAGTCATGCTAGCACAGATAACAATATCTGATATCCTTACATTCATATTTTCCAGTGACTGTTATTTTATTAGTGCATGAGTTATGGAGCCATCTGTAGCTGATTTTAGACCTACTGGAGGGATCACAGTTGATATGCATTACTTTAAATGTCTTGCAGATTGCATTGGGCTTGTATAATTTCCATAGCTTTGGTACTACTCAACACAGTTTATGAGACACTTTTCATGAATTAGGGCGTGGCTATGACTGCTAGATAGTGCGCTGATGATGCTGGTCAATTCTGTTTTGTGATAACATATTTTAAGTTCCGCAAGGCATATTTGTATGTTACAGGTTTATCTGCAACTAAGGTTGCCACCTATATTTTCTGGACTATCTGGAAATCAAACCGATTGTCTGGTATTCCAGAAAACACTCTACAAACTTCAGTATTCTATTTCAAAAAAGAAAACAGACTATCAGAGTTTGTTAAATTGGCAGATTTACTATGCTGTTTTACAGAAAAGCATAGTAGGTTGGCAGAAAACAGGCAAGTATGGAAAAAGAGGGCATTCATATTCAGCTGATGTCATGACAACATCACAAAATGAGTGTGATCTGGATGGCAGAGGGGGCTGAAATGGGCGGGTTTACAGGTGATGTGAGGGGTATGGCCTTGGTCTGACTTTAGCCACAATGAAAGGTAGCAACCCTATCTGCAAATTTTGCTTAGATATTGGTGAGATGCGCCAGATTCCTTGAATGTAATGCAATCCAGCCTATAGTCATCCTAATGTAGGGATACATGGGAAGTATTGACAAGTCATTCTTCATTTATGATTGTACGCTTATAGATTACATAAAAATTTACAAATGCCATCAGATCTAATCAGTTCTAATCTGCCTTGTGCAACAGGTGCAAGGATTTGAAATATAGGAAGAATCAATCATTAAGAATCTTGCTAAAAAATTATTTCTTAAAAAAAGTACTTCTGCCAATTTGATACAGAGGATAAGACAATACCCTGTTAACATGCTTTAAAGCTGCAGTACAAAGTTTGATTCTTCTTGTCTACTGTATGATTTTGAACAAGTCCCTTAGCCAGACAGTGTTCCCAAGTCACCCATAAAGAAGTTTTTTTTTTGTGTGTGTGTGTGTGTGTGTGTGTGTGTGTGTGTGTGTGTGTGTGTGTGTGTGTGTGTGTGTGTGTGTGTGTGTGTTTTACTTAGTTAACAAACTAGACAAATAAAATTTAAGCAAAGTGTCTGTCCCAGTTTGGTATTGTGTAGTATAGATGTTAATTCTTTACTAATGCAAATAATGCAATAACTGCTTTATAGGTGACAACTTAGAATCTGTGCTTATATTCTGATCCTAGTTAGAGTAGGAGCAGAGTGCATTGATTCCTGACTCTTTCTGGTTGGAGAGTGAGTGTCTGTGCTTTAAGTACCTGATTGGTCTAGTTGCTATTCGAGGCATCTACGAGAAAAAGGCTACAAGTCTGCAGACCCTTGCATCATCTGTGACAAGACTGTGGATCACCAAACATGCCCTGTCCTGCTTCTCTTCTTGGGATTGGTGCTAACATTTTGCTTCTGGTGAGAGAAGAAGCAAAGAAGTATTGTATCCCAACAGAGTGAATCTGTGCTGAGACCAGCATTACTAGTACCCAGGCAGTAGCCATTCATGCGACTCCCCTCTTTTCATCCTTCTTGACAAGCTAATTGTTTATTTTTCAGGAAGCACTGCCTGATTTCTTTCTAACTTGAGAATATCTGCCTAAAATACTTCATCATTAAATTTTAAGGGTCTACGTATTAGTTTCCCCTCAAGTGTTTGGCAGTGCTCTGTACAGACTCAGACACCATGAGTGGCATTTTTCCTGTAAAAGGAATATATAAGGAAACAGCTCTAGTACTTAGTAATAATAACCATCCCTCCTGGCATGTCTAAAGGTCAGGTCCCTGTGCTTTCTCCTATTAACCTGGTGAACTTGGGCATTCTGAGGCAGTGTAGCAACACGCATGTACACAGACAACCCTCTCCTCTTACCTCCCAAAACTCAGACTCGTGAGAAATGCACTTATATATCTAAATTGGCTATTGGAGATATCAAGACTACAATATTTAAAATCTTGCCTTCCAAAGGATTCATGTTTCCGGAGCTTTGCCGAAGCATTTGATGAATGCTGCTTTAGCCTCCTTAGGTGTATCCACCACAAATTTCACATTGTTGTTATAAAAGATTAAAGTATTGGGGAAGCGCATCTGGAACTTTATTTTCTGTTTGATTAAGTCTGTGCAAAAGGGTGAGAGATTTTGCCTTTTCTCTTTAATCGTTGTCAGAAGGTCCCAGGATAGAGTAATTTTATGACTATTCCAGGTAATTTGCTTTTGTTTTTTTTTTTTTTTTTCTGCTAGTAGTATTCTCAGAGTGTCTAGATAGTTCAGTAGCTTGACATATATTTGTCTTGATAAATCTAACTTTTGACTTTTCCTTAGCGCCCAATGTGCCCTTTCGATTATCATGTTGTTAAGGTCTTCACCAGTTTGCAAGACTAAACCAAATATCGGTTTAGCCACTTTTATTAAATCATTGTTCTCATATTTCTCTGGTACTCTTCTAATTAATATATTGTTGTGACGACTCCTAGCTTCAAGATCCGTGATTTTCTGCTGGATTTCTGAAATTACATTATTTTTGGCACGCAATTCATCTCTGAGTTTTTCTATATGAAGCTCATTTGCATTAGTTTTGGATTCCATCAGATCTAAATGGTCTGCAATCTGACTGATTGTATTACCAAAGCTGCAAAGTTTATCGGAGAAGTTTTGAACTGCAGATTGGCGAGGTAAAGGGGCTTGTTTCAGCTCATCCATCTGTAGAGATGACTCAGATTTCTGTTTTGAGTTGGTTTTGGATATCTCTTGCTGCGTCTTCATAATTTTCTGTCTTTTGCTTAGTGTTTCTTTCTCTGGAGATGCTATAGCTGATAATTTCATCTTTGTGGTCTGTGTCTCCATGGTATCCATTTCTTTAGATATCCTGAAATATTCTCGAAAACCAGAGTTATCTATAGTAGTGATGATGTCTGGCCTGTAGTTTACGCATGGTGGTGAGCCTCTGGAAGGCACAAAAGATGAAATAGGTACTTTTTAGGAGTTTGTAGTCAGGAAAGACTTCTTTTAGGTTAGGATCTGAAGAGATTTGCCTCAATTATCGGGATTGCTCATCCATCATGTAAATTGTATGGCTATTAAGATGTTTAGCTGTTGTCTTTTAGGAGCTCCGTGTAGAGGGTGCTTATCAGACATCCACTATCTTGGAATCCCAATTTATTTTTCTTTTGCTCATATTTTTGTTGAATGCTCTTTGTTCCAATATAACAGTTTCCAAGTTACCGGAAGTTCACCCATTAATCTGCTGTTGAAACCTGGGAACAAAAGTCTCAGAAGTGGTTGGTGAGTAGGAAGTCTTAAGAGCAACAACTTCCTGTTTGACCTTATCTTATCCACTTGGAATCTCATGACTGAAGCAGAGTCAAGCCTACTTCACAGTAATCAATCGGTTGATGCAGCTCAATGGGATATGAATCCGTGCCTGCTGTGAGTGTGAGTCTAGGATACTACCTACACTTGGGCACATCAGGAAATGATAAGGAAACTGTGTTAGTTCAGGTAGCTTTTGCTTGTGATCAGATTAGTGTAGCAGAATCATCCATGTCTTCACCTGACTTAGATTGATGTGTGATGTAGTTAACCATGTTCTAGTGTTGCTATATTTTTGCCATTTAAAAACAATTATATATGGCTCAATATACTTAACATGTCTTTTCAAACAATGTAAAATCAAGCCTATTTCCAGAGTTATGGTTTAAAAGGAAGAAAAAAAAACAGTAATGCAGTTATAATCTCAACTGATTTACCCTGCGACCTGGAAACATGATCTCAAGTTAAACTGTTAATTTATGGGTACTAACTGTATTCATACTTCTACTGGTTTTACTGGCTTTATTAAGGTTTACATTTTATAAATACAGCAGTTTACAATGACTATTTAAAAAAGGGGAAAAAAGAAAAAAATAAGAAAGAAAAAAGCTCTTTTACCCTGATTGATCTTATTGGGCAAAGTTTATATTGAGTCTATAACCTAAATGTTCAACTAAGAGTACATCCTTGTAGCTGAGCTCAGTCACAACTGATGTAAACTTCTGCGAATAGCTCGGTCAGATTAGTTGTCATAATAATGTTTATACCATTCAGTATTTCATAGGATGTTATTCACTTTTTCCTGACAGTTTAGCTACTTTTTGTAAAAGTTCAACAGATTTTTATAACTTGATCTGTTTGGTAGCATTTACTTATACGAGATTTAATTTGCAATATAGTGATATTAAGGATAGCTGTAATCTAGTATTTACTCAGATTTGTTTATTCTGTATATTACTTACATGCTTTTTATACATCTAAATTTTTTCTTTTTTTTTTTTTTTTTGGAGATGTTTCTTCAAGATGTGGTTTGCAGCTGCTATTTAAATATATTTTTCCATGCTGGGACTATAATGGACTTACATGTGTGTTGTTGTTATTTACTTTGAAAATATTTAAGGCACGTCAGACTTACCTGTGGTAGCAGCCAATATTGATTTGTGATAGAAACTCATGTGTATTATAGGTTCATAGGTGGGTAGTAGGCTATCAGCCCTAGGGCCTACAAGCCTAGCCATAACAGTTTCCTGGCTATTTCTTCCCACAGTATTTACTTCCATGGACCCCTGTCTAGCAGGGCGACTGACATGATCCCCGGAGTGAATTTCCTATCTCCCATTCAAACATCAAGGTTCCTTTTGAAGAGGGCCAAAGAGGCGCTCTGCTTGACATGTATGGGCAGTCTATTCCAGAGTCTGGGGAGTCTCTGGGTCAGGAACCTATCCCTCCAGCAATTTTTGTTCATTGTGATGACAAGGTTTAGATCCCTGGAGCTTGTGGCTCTGAGGGATTGGGATTTCTTTAAGTGGAGTATGTCGAACAGCTCTGGGCTTGACATGGCCTTGTATGTTAAGCAGAGATCGCCTCTGAGTAGATGATATGTGACGGAGTATAGGTGGAGTTTTTTTAGATGGTCAGCATAGGGCTTTAGGCCTGTGATTCTTTTAGTGAGGTATTTCTGTGCCCTTTCCAGTTGTTGCAGATGTCTTGAGAGGTACATACCAAATGGGGCATTGTATTCTATAATAGGTCTAATGAGGGATGAATACAGTGGGACAATGACCTCCTTTTTTCTGGATGAAAAGCCCTTAGTGATGAGATGTGCCACATACAAGGATTTCCTGACTGTTGTGGTGATGTGGTTATTAAAGGAGAGCCCACTGTTTTTTCCCACAGGGAATACCTATACATTTGTTGGCATTGAGCTTGAGCCCATGACTCTGGCATCAAGCATCTGTTTCTGTAAGGCCCTTTTGTAGAATATCCACATCATTTGGGGATTCAATAATGGCTCCCAGTTTGCAGTCATCTGCGAACTTTGTTAGCCAGAGTCCCTTAGTGTTGGCCTGTACTTCAGAGAAGTAGATGCCAAACAAGAGCGGTCCCAGGACTGAACCCTGAGGTACTCAACTTGTCACTTGTCTGGAGCTGTATTTGGAGTTGACTACTTTTACAGTGTGGGTTCTGTCAGTAAGCCAGTTGGCAACCCATTGAGTGCTGTAGGGATTAATGCCCAGCTTAGTAAGTTTATCTATGATTCCAGAGTGGGGGATGGTGTCGAAGGCTTTGGCAAGGTCCAGATAGGCTGTGTGGACCACTTTACCCTTGTCCATGGCTCTGGAGATGGATTCAAAGAGGTCAATCAGGTTCAGGAGACAAGATCGGCCCTTCACTAACCCAAACTGCGTGGGGTCCAGTGTTTGAAGGTTGCCAATGTCTTTGTTTGTAAGTTCCATGATAATACATTCCATGAAATTGCAGATCAGGCTCATCAGACTGATGGGGCAGTAGTTCCCAGGATCCAAGGTGGATCCCCCCTTGTGGAGTGGGATAAATGTAGCTGTGTGCCACTCAGTGGGCATGAAGCCTGAGGTGAGGCTATGATTAAACATGACACTTAGGTGAGGTGCCAGTTCATTTTGTAGTTCATGTAGTACACTGCCTGGGATGTCATCTGGTCCCATGGATGCTGTATTCTTAGCTCTGGAGAGTGCAGTTTTTACCTGTGTGGCCATTATTATCGGAATTTGGCAATCTTTTGGTATTGAGATGGGCCCTTTAGGGGGTGAGAGGGGGGTGAAGTTTGCACTGAATCGATCTGCCAGGATATTGGCAATATCCTTGGGATCAGTATATTTAATGCCATTCTGTTGTAGCTCAGAGCAGATCTGAGCATTGCCATTTAGATTCTTGACATAGTTATAGAATGCTTTGTGGTTGTCTTTGTAATCTTTGGTGATTTTATTTTTGTAACTAGCTTGGAGGATTTTATGAGGGATCTCAGCTTCTTACTGAGGCCAGTAAGGGAGTTTTTTGTATCCTGGGGTTTTCCTCTTTTCTGCAACAGTTTCTTCCTTTTGTTGTAAAGTTTGTTTATGGCAAGGGACCACCAGATTGGCTTCTTTTTTTTTGGAGGAGAGTGTCTTGGTTCTATTGGGGATGGCATGATTCATGCACGAGGTGATGTGCTCATACAGTGCCTTAGTGTAGGATTCAGCAGTCGAACATTCAGTTCCTGTCTGCATGGGTGTCATGAAGTTTGTCACTTCTGACTTGAGTAGCATGAAGTTGCCTTTGGAGAAGTTTTTTACAGAGGTTTCCTTACTGCGGGGTGGGATGTGGCTGTCAAGGGTGATTAGCTTATGGTCAGACCTGACCAACAAGGGGGTGACCTTAGGTGTGGAGCATTGATTTCCCATGTTGGTAATGACCAGGTCTAGGATATTGGAGCCCCTGGTGGGACTAAGGATTAGTTGATCCAGGGCGTTGGAATTTAAGAATTCCAAGAACCATTGGGCAAAGGTGTTGATACACGAGTAGTTTTCCCAGTTAATGGCAGGGTAGTTGAAATCACCCAGTATTAGGGTGTTTGGTTGCATCTTAATATTTTCCAGTATGTTTAGAAATGTGTAGTGGGTATCTTGGGGCATGGTGGGGGATCTGTGGCAAGCTACAATTTGAATTGCAGTCTTACCTAGTGTTAGTTGCACCTGGAGAATTTCAGATGCATTGTGTTGGGCAACTAGCCCAGTGTTGTGAATATCCTTGGTGAATATGGACACGCCTCCACCTTTAGTGTTTTGGTCCTGGTTTGGTGGCCAAAAAGTGTGGTAAGAGTTGTAGACTGGTATTGCAGGGGTGCTCTCTGGACCCTTGAACCAGGTCTCAGTTACTGCACAGATATTGATGTTCTCCATTTTTAGGAGTGACTTGAGAGAGTGTATTTTGAGGTTTAGACTTCTAGCACTGAGTAGCATTACCTTCAGATTTTGCATGCTTGTACCTATTATGGTAGTGGTTTTGTCCTTTGAACTTTGCCTAAAAAAGGCACTATAGGGGTGGCAAGAACCTTAGCTAGTAACCTGAATCCCAGGGGCAACAGGTGCAGACCATCTCTGGCAAAGCATTGTGGTCTGTTGATCATGTTGTCCCAGGCAGACAGATACTGGATCCCCTTTAAATGACACCAGAAGCTTAGCCAATTGTTGAAGTCAGTCATTTTGTCCTTATACTGTGGTATCATTTTGGGTGAAGGCAGGATACTACTTAGGGCTAGGGCCATACCTGCCTGGGCCACATGATCTGAGAGCTCTTCCATGTCTCTTTTCATGTAATCCAGGGAGGTATGTCTCAAGTCATTCACTCCAAAATGGACAATGACAGAGTCATATTTGTACTTGTTGTGGAGTGACTTGAGTGCATTTGTTATGTGGCGGATCCTGGCATCCAACAGGCAGCTGACTGTAATTTTCTCCTTGTTCAACCTGGTGAGTGGGACATCAGTGTGTCTGACTATAGAGTCACTTATGACTAAAGTGTTGGGTGCGTTGTCTTGCCTTAAGGGCTGTTGTTGGGTGGCACACTGGTGTGAGCTATCTGGCACTTTGGTTGTGACTGGTGTTTGTTCACGTTTCAGCTTCGGAGGTCCTTGTTGCTTGGGCAGGTTAATGTTAAGGGCCTCCACATATGTGGGTTTAGTGTTGCTATGTGTGGGTGTTGGTGGTGTAGGTTTAGAAGGGCTATGTGTTCCTTGAGGTGTAGTGCAGGTGTTAACCTTTCCCTCTTGACTGTCTAGCACAATCTTGGGTGGAGAGAGCTTTGCTTCCAGTTTGTCTATGTAAGTGCACCTCTCACAGGTTGTAGTGTTGGATGGTAGGAGGAGAGGGTTGTCTGTTGTACATGAGGCAATTGCTGCATTGCCCCAGTATACCCAGATTCACCAGGTGGACAGGAGAAATCACCAGAAGCTGACCCTTGGACATGCCTGGTTTGGTGCTTTTTTTTTTTTGTAAAGTACAAGAGCTGTTTTCCCTTACCTTAGCAAGGTATTTTGCAATTATAGGCTGTTTAGTACCTACAATTAATTTCTCCTTATTAACAAAGAGAGTTCATAGGTTCATAGATTCATAGGTAGGTACTAGGCTATCTGCCCAAGGGCATTTATAAGCCTAGCCAGAATGTGTTGGCTTTCACCTCCCTTTTAAATTAGTTTCCTGTGCCTCTGTCTAGCAGGGCCATTGAAGTGATCCCAGGGGTAAATTTACTATTTCCCATCATTCATCAAGATTTCTCTTGAAGAGAGTCAGTGAGGGGCTCTGTCTTATCATAAACTGGGATTCTATTCCGGAGCGAGGGAAGTCTCTGGGACAGGAATCTGTCCCTCCAGCATGTCCTGTTTATTGTTGTTCTGAGGTTTAACTCACTGGAGCATGTGGCTCTAAGAGATTTGGTTTTCTTGAGGTGGAGCATGTCCATTAATTCCAGAGTGGACATGGCTTTGTACATCAGGCAAAGATCACCTCTGAACAGGTGGTAAGCAACTGAGTAGAGCTGGAGTTTCTTTAGTCAAGCTGCATAGGGCATCTGTTTGAGGCCCACGATCCTCTTGGTGAGGTACTTCTGTGGTCTTTCCAGCTGTTGCAGGTGTCGAGTAAGGTACATTCCAAATGGGGCATTGTACTCTATTAAGGGCCTAATGAGTGATGAGTAGAGGGGCACGATGACCTCTCTTGATCTAGATGTGAACCCTTTCATGATTAGGTGGGCTACATAGAAGGCTTTTCTAACCACCTTGGCAATGTGATTATCAAAGGAGAGGTTGCTATCTACCTGGGTTCCCAGATCCCTAATTACATCTTCTGTACTTAGTGGATTACCACCTATGTGATAATTTGTGGGCACTTTGTTTTTCCCAAAGGGAATGACTATGCACTTTTTGGCATTTAGCTTGAGGCCATGGTTCTGACACCATGTTATGTTGTATTTGTCTCCACGAGACCCTATTGGAGGATGTCTGTGTCAGCCGGAGAACCGATTATGGCCCCCAGTTTGCAGTCATCAGCGTACTTGGTCAGCCATATTCCTCCCATGCTTGCCTGTACCTCAGTGAAGTATATACCAAACAGGAGGGGTCCCAGGACTGAGTCCTGTGGGATGCCACTTGTAACTGGTTTAGAGTCGGACATGGCACCTGCAACTCTGACCATGTGAGTTCTATCCATGAGCCAGTTGGCAACCCATCTCATGACATAGGGGTTAATGTTCAAGATGGTGAGCTTGTCTATAATGCCAGAGTGGGGAATGGTGTTGAAGGCCTTAGTGAAGTCCAGGTAGGCTGTGTGGACTACCTTTCCCTCATCTATGGCCTTGGTAACTGTTTCAAAAAAGTCAGCTAGGTTTAGGAGGCAGGATCTGCCTTTAACAAAGCTGAATTGGGTAGAATCCAGTGTCTGGAGGTTCCCAATGTCTTTGTTTATGAGTTTCATAATGATGCACATAGCTTTGCAGACCAGGATAGTTAGGCTTATAGGGCAATAGTTCCCAGGATCTGTTGTGGCACCACCTTTGTGGAGTGGGATAACTGTTGCTGTATGCCATTGCTTGGGTACATAGCCTGTGGTAAGGCTGAGTTTGAACAGTGAATTAAGGTGAGGGTTTAGTTCATTTTGGAGCTCGTGTAAGACCCAGCCTGGGATACCATCTGGTCCCATTGATGCTGCATTTTTGGCTTTGGAGAGAGCTGTTTTCACCTGCTTGTCTGTGATGTCTGGGGCTCTACATTCTTCTGGGATGGACACAGGCCCTTTTGAGGGTGGGGGGGTAAAGTTTGCACTGAACCTGTCAGCCAGGATATTGGCAATGTCAGTTGGTTCAGTGTATTTTTTGCCATTTTGCACTAGCTCAGAGCAGATCTGAGAGTTGCCACCTAGGTTCTTGACATAGCTAAAGAAGGCTTTTTTATTATCTTTAGAGTCTTTGGCAATTTTTCTTTCGAAACTGGCCTTGGATGATTTTATGAGGGATCGTAGATTCTTGCTAATACTGATCAGGGATGCCTTTCCTTTTTGGGATTTTGCTCTATCTTGTAATAGTTTCCTCCTTCTGTTGTATAGCTTGTTTATGGCCGGGGACCACCAGACTGGTTTCCTCTTTTTGGAGGAGTGAGTCTTCGTTTTGCTTGGGATGGCTCGATCCATACATTCCTGTAGGTGCTCATAGAATGCATTTGTAAAGGATTCTGCGGTTTGGGCAGCATTATCCTTTAGCAAGGGGGCTTTGAAACTTTCCACCTCAGTCTTGAGAAGTGTGAAGTTTGCTCTTGAAAAGTTTTTCACAGTGGTTTCCTTGACTGGGGGTGGGGTCGGGATGCGGATGTCCAGTGTGATTAGTTTATGATCTGATCTTACCAGCGAGGGGATTACCTCTGGTGTGGAACACTGATCTCCCGTGTTGGTGATGATCTGGTCCAATATGTTGTCATCTCTTGTGGGCATGGTGACCAGTTGTTCCAGGGCATTTGAGTTTATAAACTCTAGGAAGTGTTGGCCAAAGGAGTTTGTACTTGAGTAGTTATCCCAGTCAATGTTTGGGTAGTTGAAATCACCCAGTATCATGGTGTTTGGTAGGATATTCATATTTTCCAATGTTCTCAGGAATGCTGAATGGGGGTCCTGAGACATGGTGGGTGATCTGTAACAAGCTATGATCTGAAAAGCAGCTTTGCCCACTGTTAGTTGCACATGGATGGTCTCCGAGGCCTCGTGCTGTGCTACTAACCTGGAGGTATGGGTATCCCTTATGAAGCTAGATACACCCCCTCCTTTTGTATTTCGGTCCGGGTTCTGGGGCCAAAAGGTATGGTATGAGTTGTAGCCTGGTAGTGCTGGGGTGCTCTCTGGATCCTTGAATCAGGTTTCTGTTACTGCACAGATATCGATTTTCTCCATGCTGAGGAGTGCCTTGAATGCATGCATTTTGAGATTTAAACTTCTGGCATTGAGTAGCATTACCCTCAGTTTTTGGTTACTTGTGTTGTTTATGGAGGTGGGTTGTCTTTTGAGCCTTGCCTAAAAAAGGCACTATGGGGGTGGCAAGAGCCTTGGAAAGTATTTGAAAGCCTAAGGGCGACAGGTGCAAGCCATCTCTGGCAAAGCAGCGTGGCTTGTTGAGCAAGTCATCCCAAGCTGAGAGACACTGGACCCCCTTTGAATGACACCAATAGCTTAGCCAGTTTGTTAAAACTGATCATTTTTTCTTTATACTGTGGCATCATTCTTGGTGAGGGCAAGATGTTACTCTGGGTCAGGGTCATACCGGCCTGGGCTACATGATCAGAGAGCTCCTCTATGTCTCTTTTCATGTAGTCCAGGGAGGTACGTCTCAGGTCGTTCACACCAACATGTACAGTGACAGAGTCATATTTGTACTTGTTTTGGAGTGACCTGAGGGCTTGTGTTATGTGGTGGATCCTGGCACCTATCAGGCAGCTTACAGTAACCTTCTCCTTGTTCAGTCTAGTGAGTGGAATGTCAGTGTGCCTGACAATAGAGTCACATATTACTAGTGTATTGGGTGTGTTATTTAGCCTTAAGGGCTGTGGTTGACTTTGTGAAGTATGTGATACATGGTTGTTGTTAGAGGGTGGAGGTTGCTTGGATGTCTGCTTTGGAGGTCTCTGCTGCTTAGGCAGATTTTTATTTAGAGCCTCCGAGTATGTTTTTATGCATTTATGTGCGTTGTTTGCTTGTGCAGAAATGACTGGTGTGTGTGAGACTGGTAGTGTGGTGCAAGTGTTTCCCTTCCCCTCCTGACTGACTGTTCCAGCCTTGGGTTGAGAGAGCTTTGCTTCCAGTTTGGCTATATAGTTGCATCTCTCACATACATGTGTGTTCGTTGGAAGGAGGAGAGGGTTGTCTGTGTACATGAGGCAATTGTAACATTGCCTTAAGATTCCCAGATTCACCAGCTTCACTGGAGAGTACACCTGAAACTGCCCTTTGCACATGCCTGTACGGATAAATGAACTGATTTACTGATTGTCCAGTAGGGATGAATAGGGAGCCTTGTACTACTGTGCAGTAAAGGGGGGGGTTGCAGTGTTAGCATTTATTAGTGCTTACTGAGAGCTTAGAGCAAGTGCTGGACTGTAAAAGGAAGGTTAGAGTGCTTTAGTTGAGAGTTTGACTAATTCCAAGGGAAAAATTGAAGAGCAGACTTCGTGGAGCCTGGAATAGTTTAACCCTAGCTAACCGGCGCTGCACGATGCGCAAAGCCGCGCAAAACCGCACAAATGCGGGTTTTAAAGCAGAGAGATGAAAGAGATAGAAATTAGCCCAAAACAGCCAATAAACTACTAGTTGCTGGGCTGAGACCAGTCCTCCAGGGACAGATAGGCTGCTCAAAGCTTCCCACTCTCACTGGTGAACAGAGAAACTTCCTCCTATCCAAGTAAGGATATGGGCAACACAGGAACTTATACCACAGCCCTGAATTCAGTAGAACCTGAAAACTGGACTAGACTAGCTTAGAAAAGGTGGGAAACAAGAATATTTTTTTTTCCTTTTTTGCAGAAAATACAATAAACTTACACAGAAAACACTTTAAATGCTTAGAACAGGCTAGCGCACTTTAGTGTGTAGTCTACAACAGTTAAACAACACACAAAGTGACTTAAACGACTTTAAAAGTGCAAAACAGCAAAAAATAGTATAGTATGCAGCAAAAATAGTTTTTTAAAAGCACAGAAATTCTAGAAATTCCTTTTTCGGCAAAATTAGCAGTCACAGGGAAAATGCAGAGAAAAAATACTTAATCAGTTGAAAGTCTCTCTTTTGTCACTCTGCTGCTTGTAGTACTCTGTAGGACACCACAAGGAGCTTTGCTGAGTTGTATACAAGCGCAAAACTGTGCAAATGCAGGTTTTAAAGCAGGGAGATGAAAGAGATAGAAATTAGCCCAAAACGGCCAATAAACTACTAGTTGCTGTGCTTTTATCAGTGAGTGCTTGTATCAGTTTAAGACTTCTTAGTGCTTTCGTGCTTTACAGCAGGTTTTAAAGCAAGTGCTAGTCACAGGGATGCTTAAATGTAAGATGAAAAAAATGGTTTATCCTAACCACTGCAGTGTATACTAGAGGAGTTAGATGCGAAAGTAGGTAATTTAAGTTTTACCTGTCTAAAAAGTTAAGTTTTAGTGGAGAGTCACTATTTTTAACACAGCAAGATTGAAACGAGGTGGTCACTTTTGTATTCTGGTACTATGGAATACAGTAGGATGGCCAATAAATTTAGTTGAATGGGAGTGATTTCACAAAATGATAATTTTGTGCTTACTCACACAAGCCAGTAAAAACAGAGAGGAAATGAGATATATGGTCAAATTAACATAAGGGGAAGGTAACTAGAAAGATAGTGGTGTTTAAGGACACTACAGTAACCGGGTGGGAGGGTGGGGAAAAATCATTCATCTCACTTAGGTTTTGTTTATCAAATAGGCTATTGCAATGTTTATTTCTTTATGTTTGATTTATTGGTGTTTGCTCTACTTAATGGCAAATGAGAGTTTGATAGACACAAAATAAATTAATAAATTTCTTAAGTGTCCTGTTGTATACTAAATTAGAGAAAGCTATTGTATTACCCACACATACACTCAGGCAGAATCTGAATCCTCTCAAGGATAGTTCTAGATATAAGTGGATTTTGACATTGTAGGACTGCAGAGATATTGCAGCAATATCAAAATATGATTCTTAGTTGATAATAGTTAACTACTATGTAATTCATTCAAGTCTTGGATAAATCCTGATATGACTAGGGAGGCAGTCATAATATATACTCTAACTCTTTTCTATATAGAATAATTTCAATAATGACCACCTTCTTGTATATATGTATGGCATAATATTCATGTAGGACTTTGTGTATACCTCAAGTAGGGTTACGGATGGCTAGTTTTGGGGTGATTTTAGGGTTGTATATTAGGTCGTGTTCTATTCTAGATTACAAAGGTTTAAATATATCAATGTTCTTAGGTTACTCCTCATTTGAATTAAGACATTGTATGTTCATGGCTCATTTAGTAACCCTTCCAATCTATGCACTTTCAATAAGGAGGGTAGGTGGTTAGGCACAGGGTTAGATTTGAAAGAGCTGGGTGCTACTAAGTTTGAAAACATTTTCTTTTAACCTGCTTTATTCAGTATAAGAGCCATCAGATCACCAATTTATTCCAGAACAAAAATAACAATACTTGAGAGGCAGTCTTTATTCTATCAATGTGGTTGTTAGAGCCATGGAACATAAGAGGTCTACAAGACAAAAACAAGAGAAAATTAGTCTTACATTTGATACTTAAATCTAAGGCAAATATATGCTTTCTACAAGAAACTCATATGCTTAAAGAGGGATGGAAGAATGTTGCTGATAGGAAATGGATAAAACAAATAGCACCAGGAGACAGATCAAATTCTAAATGGATGGCTATTATAATTAAAAATTCCTTTCAAGAATCAATCTTACAGTATAAATATGATACATGTGGTAGGTGGTGCTTATTTATGACCACAACTCCCTTTAAGGATAAACCCATTTTGTTTCTGAACCTATATGGCCCATGTCTAATACAACAGGATTTCATCTTAGAAATTTACAATCTTCTATGCTTATGTCCTGATCATTATCACATAATTGGAGGGGACTGGAATGCTGCTATTGATCTAGGCTTAGCAATACCAGCAATCCATTACATCATTATGTCAGATTTTACCCTTATTGATCCCATCTCTTTTGATAATGACTCTGCAAAAAACAATATTTATACCTGTTATTGTAAGTGCCATAACTCCTGGTCCAGATTAGACTTTTTTCTTATCACGGAATCCTTGACTAATAGCGAGACCAAATACTATGCTGAACCGAGATACTTATCCAATCATTCAAAATTTCATTAAAATTTAAGCTGGTCAGACAAACCAGTAAATATATTTAGTAGTTCTAATTGGTCTCTAAATAATAACTTACTTTTCAATTCAGAAGTGATCCATGAGATTTCAGATATTTTAATGGAGCTTGAGAACAATTTAGAACTCACAGATATTCTTTATGACATTCAATGGGCAGCCTGCAAGTCTAAGATTAGAGGAATACTAATCCAAAAAGCCGCCTATCTAAAAAAACTGGGAAAGGAAAAGAAAACAAATTAATAGCTGAACTCAAGGAACTAGATAAGAAATTTCAACAAAGCCAAAACATTCAAAAAGACCTTTTTGCCTTGCATCAGTATAACTATTCACTACATAAGTTTAGATCTATTGCCAAAAACTTGGAATGGGCGCAGATCCCATCAAAAACTTTAGCAAGAATAATAGAAAATAAGCAAGCATCTCATAGGATATCTATGCTACATTTCTGTGACAAACTATATAAATTAGATACACAGATTTTAGAAAATTTTCACAGATATACTCAGAGATCTATGGTATGGACACCTAGCAAATTCCCATTTATGAAACTGAGGAATTCCTTAACAATCTTACATTACCCACATTGAATGACAT
Organism: Protopterus annectens; assembly: GCF_019279795.1. Lineage (NCBI taxonomy): Eukaryota > Metazoa > Chordata > Ceratodontiformes > Protopteridae > Protopterus > Protopterus annectens. The sequence continues at coordinate 330,631,064 of NC_056741.1, read as the reverse complement.
GCAGGCAGCACTCTTTGCTGCCCATCTTAACCAGCAAGAAATGATTGAGATTATATGAAAGTTAAAATTAGGTAAGGCTCCAGGCCCAGATGGGTTTATAACAGAATTCTACAAAACATTGGTAGTAAACGCTCACCCATTTTGTTAAAAGTATACAATTATATCAAATGTAATGGTACAGGTGATCTCTATATAAACAACTTCAAAATAATTTTCATTCCTAAAAGCAACCTCGATAAATTAAACCCTCAGAATTACAGGCCTATTTCTCTGATTAATATAGATATCAAAATTCTTTCCACATTACTAGCCGAAGAGACTTAAAAAAGTTATACCTTTCATTCTATCCCCAGAACAATCTGGATTTATCTCAGGTAGACTTGCTCAAAGCACTCCTCAAAATGGAGAACATTGACATTTTTGCTGTAACGGAGACCTGGTTTAAAGCAGTAGAAAACACTCCTGCACTACCAGGCTATAACTCATTCCACACCTTTTGGCCCCGGAACATGGACTGAAGCTCCAAAGGTGGTGGTGTCTCCATATTCATAAAGGATATGCACACCTCCAGACTAGTAGCCCAACATAATGAATCTGAGATACTTCAGGTACAACTAACATTGGGTAAGACGGCAATTCAGGTCTTAGCCTGCAATAGGTTCTGGACAATGCTCAGGACTGTCACTCCATGTTCCTAAGCAGTCTGAAAACTATTAGGGTCCAACCCAACATTCTCATACTAGGTGACTTCAACTGCCCCTCCATCAACTGGGAAAATTACTCATACACCAATGACTGGCCCAACGCTTCCTGGAATTCATCATTTCCAATGCCCTGGACCAGCTCATTCTTACCCTCACTAGAGGAAGCAACATCCTTGACCTGGTTATTACTAACATGGGCAACCATTGCTCTACACCAATAGTCAATTCCTCCCTGGTTAGCTCCAACCCCAAACTAATCACCATGGAAATCCACATCTCACCCACACCCCCCGCAAAGGGAACCACCATGATAAACTTCTCCAAAGCTGACTTTGGGCTCCTAAAAACAGAGGTGGCTAACTTCACGACACCCATGTTAATGGAAAATAGATGCATGACTGTCGAATCATGCACTGATGCACTGTACGAACACATAGACAAATGCATGGAACTAGCCATACCCATCAGAACCAGGAAGCTCTCCTTCAAAAAAGGGAAGCCAATCTGGTGGTCTCCTGCCATTAATAAACTCTACAACAGAAAGAAGAATCTGTTGCAGAAAAGGTGAAGTCCCAAGACTGGAAAAACTCCCTTATTACCCTCAACAAAAAGTTGAGATCCCTCATCAATGCCTCTTAAGTCAGCTATGAAGGCAGAATTGTAGCAGACACTAAAAACAACCACAAAGCCTTCTATAGTTATATTAAGAATCTCCCAGGTTTGCTCTGAGTTACTGTGCAATGGTGCCTTCTATACTGAGCCAACAGGTATTGCCAACATACTGGCTGACAGATTCAGTGCCAACTTTACCCCATCTCCCCCCCAAAGGACCAATCACAATACCGGAGGAATGCCAGGCACCCAGCCTTACTGCAGCACAGGTTAAAGCTGAATTGTCCAAGGCCAAGAATACAGCTTCCATGAGACCCAACAATATCCCTGGATGTGTTCTACATGAACTACAAAGTGAACTGGCACCACATCTGTGTGCCCTGTTCAATCACAGCCTCATCTCAGGCTTTGTCCCTACTGAATGGTGCACTGCTACAGTCATGCCTCTCCATAAAGGGGGAGCAACTACAGACCTTGGGAATTATTGCCCCATTAGCCTGACAAGTCTGATATGTAAGGTTATGGAGTGCATCATCATGGACCTAATTAACAAGGATATAGGGAATCTCCAAACTCTAAATCCCATGCAATTTGGTTTTGTGAGAGTTAGATCATACCTGCTCAATCTGGTTGACTTCTTTGAGTCAGTCACCAGAGCTGTGGATGAGGGCAAGGCAGTTTATACAGCCTACCTTGATCTGGCCAAGGCCTTTGATACCATTCCTTACAAAGGAATTATTGATAGACTCACCAAACTAGGTATCAACCCCTATATCCCTAGGTGGGTTGCAAATTGGCTCACAGATAGAACCCACAGTGTGAAAGTAGCAGACTCCAAGTTAGACTGCTGACAAGTCATGAGTGGAGTCGCACAGGATCAGTCATAGGTCCTCTCCTGTTTGGCATCTACTTCTCAGAAGTCCAGGCCAACACAGAGGGACTCTGACTGACCAATTCTGCAGACGACTGCAAGCTGGGAGCTATTATTAACTCCCCAACTGATGTAGATATCCTACAGAAAGACCTCACTGAGACCAATGACTGGTTTCAAAACCATGGCCTTAAGCTTAATGGCAAAAAATGCATTGTCATCCCTTTGGGAAAAACTCAGTTCCCACTAATTACCACATAGATGGGAGCCCACTGAACTCTGAAGGCATTACAAGAGATCTGGGGACACAGGTTGACAGCAACCTCTCCTTTGACCACCACATTGCCACTGTGGTCAGAAAGTCCTTCTATGCAGCATATCTCATTACCAAGGATTTTGTATCCAGGAAGAAAGAGGTCATCATTTCTCTGTACTCTTCCCTCATTAGACCAATCATAGAGTATAATTCTCCATTCTGCATGTACCTCACTAAACACCTGCAACAGCTGGAGAGGCCACAAAAGTACCTCATGAAGAGGATCCTAGGTCTTAAACACATGTCCTACTCTGACAGATTAAAAAAACTCCAGCTATTCTCTGTCTCAAATCGTCTACTAAGAGGTGATCTCTGCTTGATTTACAAAGCCATATCTGACCCAGATCTGTTAGAAATGCAACACTAAAGAAATCACAATCCCTCTGCACCACACACTTCAGAGACCTCAACCTCATTACCACAATCAACAGAACATGCTAGAGGGACAGGTTCATAACCCAGAGACTGCCCATGCTCTGGAACAGACTTCCCATACATGTCAAGCAGAGCACCTCACTGGCCTTCGTCAACAGAAATCTTGATGAGTGGATGGGAAATATAAAGTTCACCCCAGGGATCATTCCAGTGGCTCTACTTTATAGAGGCATCATGAACTAATGTTGGGCAGCACAATGCCAGGGCACTTCTATGGCCTAGGCTTGTAGAGGCTCCAGGGCCATTAGCCTAGTACACACCTATGAACCTATGAACTTATGTTGTATTTACTCACAGACAGAGTTACAATTTACTCAAGATGTCAAAGGCAGACAAAGCAAATGTCTCATCCCTCTATGGGTAGCCACCAGTATGACACACTTGATACCAGTTCACTACTATTATGGAGTGATATTTTATTATGTTTTAGTAAAAAGAGAAAAAAAAATAGCCAAACTCTCTGAACTGTAGTTTATTTTGAATTTCAGTTCTCCATCAGAAAGCAGAGCTCAGATGACTGAGTATGACATTTGCTTGATTAGTACTTCTGCCATTGCTAAGCCTAGTATCAGGCATGGCAAAAAGGTATTGATCAAGCAGTCACAGTACAGCAATTTTATATTCCATTGTAGTGTGAGACAGTAGTGTGAAACAGCAGCAGTGAAATATTTAAATATGAGTATGTGTGTGTGTGTGTGTGTGTGTGTGTGTGTGTATATATAGATATATATATATATATATATATATATATATATATATATATATATATATATACTTCATTACCTGTAACTGCATTATATATACAGCATTGCAGATCCTTCTGATCTCACATTTTTATTGAAATTCTCACCACTGAATTTGCCTAATGAAATTGCTTATGAAATGCATTATAGGTTCATAGGTAGGTACTAGGCTATTGGCTCTAGGGCCTATACAAGCCTAGCCAAAAAGGTACCCTGGCTTTTGCCACCCAAGAAAATTATTTTCCTGTGCTTCTGTCAAGCAGAACCACAGAAGTGATCCCCGGGGTGAATTTCCTATTATCCATCCAATCATCAAGATTTTTCTTGACGAGTGCTAATGAGGAGCTCTGTTTGACATAGATAGGTAGTCTGTTGCAGAATATGGGAAGTCTCTGGGACAGGAATCTATGCCTCCAGCATGTTCTATTTATTGTGGCGACAAGGTTTATTGAATTTTATTAACTATTATCTATTAGTGTTTTGTCAGCATGGCTGTTTTAGGAATTTACTTCTCATTTCTCAAGTAACAATTTGTACTTTTTCTTATATCTTAACTCTAGACAGCTTTACTGACTCACAAAAGGATAAAGCAATATTCTGCTGAATTTTTAATAACTTTATATATTCTGGATAAAAGTCCTTTTTTAATTATTTCCTGATGTGTTATTATTATTAATAAATCAACACATTTTGGTATGGTATTTTTATTTATGGTTGCATTAAATTAATTTTATTTTCTATTGAATATCTACAGTTTTGTATATCTAACCACATACCTTTGCTTAGATTAAATGTAGTAGTTATATATGCTATAGTTTGTAATTGTTCTCCCTCCATCAGTTGATACCAATATATCAGATTATTCTCCTTTAATTTATTCATATTATCTAAATTAAAAGTACATATATTATTTTGCTTATATGCTATAGGAAACAACAGAAAAAATACATGCCTTATATCCTGGATTTTTATAAATAAAATTTCTAAAAGTCATTAACATTAAAGAAACATATTCGAGTTAATCATTATATTTCCATGTTCTAGTATAAAATATTTTAATAACCATAAAACATATATTTGTTATCTTATTTCATTGTGTGCAAGCTATCTGGTTTGGTTCCATACATATGTTTTCTTGTATGTCTTTTCATTTGGCATTATAGTTTTTTTTTAACAATAAGGAGATTGTTTTTATAACTGATGATAATAAATATAATTATATTTCTGGCATACCAATTCCATCTAGGGACTAATCGCTTACATGATGATTTAATCTCAGTCTTGATTTGTTAGGATACCAATGAAATTTAAGAATTAGAGAATTAAATTCTTTAATACTTATTTTAGGTGGGAGTAGTGATAGGGACTATATTGTATATTAATCCTGTCAGTAAAATAATCTGGTTTTATTTAAGAAAGCCTTTCCTCCATGATAAAAGAAAACTTATTCCATTTATTAATAAGATCATTAATGATAACTAAATTATTTTTATAATACTCTTCTATTGCATTTCTAATGTTTTCTTTTAAGATTATTCCAAGATATATAATTTTATATCTCCCTCTACATATTTAGAAATTCTTTCTTTCATATCATTAATATTTACATTTATAAGTAAACTTTTTGTTTTGTTTTCATTAAATGTAAGTCCAGATTTTTTTCTGAAAGGTTTCTATTGCATTAAAGACAGCCTTAAGAGAATTTTTATTGCTATTTAAAGTCAGAAAAATACCATCTGCAAATAATAACATTTTAGAATTTAATTTATTATTTATCTGTATAAAAGAAAGCCAATCTGGTGGTCTTCTGCCATAAACAAACTCTACAACAGAAGAAAGAAACTGTTGCAAAAAAAGAGTAAAATCCCATGTTTGGAGGAACTCCCTGGTCAGCCTCAATAAGAAGCTGAGATCCCTCATAAAATCATCCAAAGCTAGTTATGAAAACAAAATTGCCACTGATTCTAAAGACAACCACAAAGCATTTTATAGCTATGTCAAGAATCTCAATGGCAACACTCAGATCTGCTCTGAGTTACAGCACAATGGCACTAAATACACAGAACCAACTGATATTGCCAACATCCTGGCAGATAGGTTCAGTGCTAACTTTACCCCCTGTCACCCCTTAAAGGGCCCATCTCTATACTGGAAGAATGCAAAGTTCCTGTAATCACAGCTGCACAGGTAAAAACCTCACTCTTCAAAGCCAAGAACACAGCATCCATGGGACCTGACAACATCCCAGGCTGCCCTCTACACAAACTACAGAATGAACTGGCACCCCACCTAAGTATCATGTTGAGTCATAGCCACACCTCAGGCTTTGTGCCCATTGAATGGTGCACCACGACGGTTATCCCACTCCACAAAGGGAGAGCTACAACAGACCCCGGGAACTACTGTGCCATTAGCCTGATGAGTCTGGTCTGCAAGGCCATGGAACGTATCATCATGGAACTCAAAGACATTGGAGATCTCCAAATTCTGGACCCCACACAGTTCAGGTTTGTGAAAGGCAGTTCATGTCTCCTAAACCTGATAGACTTCTTTGAAGCAGTCACCAAAGCCATAAATGAAGGTAAGGTGGCTCACACAACCTACCTAGTTCTCGACACCATCCCCCCACTTTAGAATTATAGATAAACTTACTAAACTAGGTATAAATCCCTATGTCACAAGATGGATTGCCAACTGCCTTACTGACAGAACCCACACTATGAAAGTAGCAGACTCCAAATCAGACTTCAGACCAGTGACAAGTGGAGTACCACAGGGTTCAGTCCTGGGTCCTCTCCTGTTTGGTATCTACTTCTCTGAAGTACAGGCTAAAACAGAAGGTCTTTGGATAACTAAGTTTGCAGATGATTGCAAACTAGGAACCATAATCGAAACTCCTAACGATGTGGACATCCTACAAAAAGGCCTCACTGAGACAGATGCCTGGTGTCAAAGCCATGGCCACAAGCTCAATGCCAAAAAGTGCATTGCCATCCCCTTTGGTAAAAACTCTGTACCCATGAACTACCACATAGGTGATAGTCTACTTAACACCAAAAGTGTAATAAGAGACCTTGGGACACAGGTGGACAGTAGTCTCTCCTTTGATAATCACATCACCACAGTGTTCAGGAAAGCCTTCTACATGGCACACCTCATCACAAAAGATTTCTCATCCAGAAAAAAAGAGGTTATTGTTCCCCTCTACTCATCACTCATTAGACCCTTTATAGAGTACAGTGCCCCTCTTGATATGTACCTCACAAGACAGCTACAACAATTGGAAAGGCTGCAGAAATACCTCACAAAGAGGATTACTGGCCTCAAACAGACCATCTCAAAAAACTCCAACTTTATTCCGTCGCATATCACCTACTCAGAGGCAATCTCTGCCTAACATACAAAGCTATGTAAAGAAATCACAATCCCTCCAAGCTACACGCTCAAGGGACCTAAACCTTGTCACCATAATAAACAGAATATGCTGGAGGGATAGATTCCTGTCCCAGAGACTTCCCATACTCTGGAACAGACTACCTATCCTTGTCAAACAGAGCTCCTCATTAGCACTTTTCAAGAAAAATCTTGATGATTGGATGGGAAATAGGAATTCACCCTGGGGATCACTTCTGTGGCTCTGCTTGACAGGGGCACAGGAAAATAATTTTCTTGGGTGGTGAAAGCCAGGGTACCTTTTTGGATAGGCTTATATAGGCCCTAGGGCAAGTAGTCTAGTACCTACCTATGAACCTATGAACCTCTAATATCTACTCTCGGTTTTATATAGTTCACAACTGGTTCCATGATTAAAGTAAGTAATAGTGGCAAAAGTGGACAACCCTGTTTAGTCCCCTTAGAAAATGGAATTGAATCTGATATAAAAGAAATGATTTTTATGTAAGCCAAAGAATTATCATAAAGTAAATTAATGAGTTGTGAGAAACATGTAGAGAAGTTACACGCCTCTAAAACCAATAATAAATATTTCCAGTTTACTGTGTAAGAAGCACTATTTATGTCTAAGCTTGATAATGTTAAACTATCTTTTTTATTTGCAAAATCTATAATGGTTAATATTCTTTTAATGTTGTCATAAGTATTCCTATTAATTATAAATCCATTTTGATCATTATGAATCAGATATGGTAGAAATTGTTGTAATCTTGTACCACGTATAGCCATACATATTTTATAGTCAGTATTTAAAAGTGAAATTGGCCTATAAGAGGAACACTCTACTGGAATTTTATCATTCTTTAAAATTGGAGAAAAAAGTGTGTATTTCCAGAATGGAGGAACTTTTATTAAATCTTTAACTATAAAATTGACTTTATGTAAAATATGTAAATCTTCTTTAGGTAGTAATTGCGAAATCATGCCATCATTACCAGGTGCTTTGTTAGGTTTTAGTTTGTTAATTTGATTTTTAAGTTCAGACAATAATACATGTTTATATATTTTTTTTTATCATCAGTCAGCCTATTTTAGTGTAATTTTTATTAAAAGTTTTAATTATTTCTTGAGAATCCATTGTTGTATTATCTTGATTAACTTTATTAAAGTGGTTTCTAAATATTTTTAAAAATTCATCTATATCGTGCCTTCGTTGAAGGTTGGGCATTGAGCTGGCACCTCGGCGTTTTGTAAAAATCTACTGCCAATCATTAGCGGACTGGAGTTCCGCTGTGGTGACCCCTTACTGGGAAAAAGCCAAAAGACAAACAAGAACATCTGTATCAGTTACCTTTTTCTTACTTTCAGAATAATACATTTCTTTAATATGGTTAGATTTAATAAACATTTTTGTTCTGGATGCTAATTTATGCATGGATTTTGGTATATGCAATAGTTGATTAATTTAATCTTCTCTAAATTTATCATAGTTTTATGATTTGAATTTCTAAATACTTTTTTTAACTCATCAAATTATTTTATCACATTAGCTTGTCCTTTTTGACTGGTCTGTTTTAATTTATCAATTATTTTCCTGTAAGTCTATTGTATCTTTATCCCATTGCTTTTTCTTAAGAGCATGCCAGTTCTTTATTTTACCATTTAAATATGCTTTTAGAGCATCCCATGCATAAATCTCAGATATATCCTTTGTGTAATTAATTTCAATAAAGGTTTGAATCTCTTTATTAAAAAAATCTTTTAAATCCTTTAGTTATATACACTGGTATCCTTTTTATGTGGAATTTTATAGTTAGTGTTTAATACAAGTTCAGAAGTTATGGCATTATGAAAGTGGTCATGAAACAATCTTTACTTTAATCAATCTATATATTAAGTTATTAGAAATATATGCTCTATATATATTCTTGACTGAGCTCCATGTATATGTGAATAATGGGTATATAAAAGTCAATTTGGATCTGCAAATTCATTAATATCTTTAATCTGAAAAGTCTATAAACTTTTTCAGTGCCTTTACTGTGACTGATATTCTTCATTTCTTAGTATTATTAGAGTCTTCATCTCTTAGTATACAGTTAAAGTCCCCTGCCAAAATAATACTACATTCTAAGAGTTGTATTATCTGTGATAACTGATGTTTTAACTGTTTTGACACCAATACCTGGTATCCAGTAAACATTAATAAAGGTGTACATATGTCTATTAATTTCTACTGTTACTGAACAAAACATATCTTTAACATTATTACACAAGTATTATATTGGGTGTGGGTAAAGTATTTCTCTATAAAATAGCTACTCCTCTCTTTTTTTGGTTTGTACTGAGAACAACTTAATCTTGTAAAATATTTTGTGTTAAGTCTATTTGTATCATCTTGTAATAAATACGTTTTTTGAAAGAAGATAATCTGTCACATAAATAAATTTAGAAACATATTTAGATTACCTCTCTTGCAACCATTATTTCGACCATTAATGTTAATGGATATACACTTTAATTGTGTCGTGAAATGTCTACGACAAATAAAGAAATACATATTTTTCTAATTCTCGGGTGCATTATTATTAATGTACCACTCTTGTGTATCTTATACTGCCTATTGTTCATTATGTGCCTGTGTATGTTAATAATATTAAATTTATACATATTAACATGAGTTGTAGACTCCAATAAAAACAGTAAATCATATTACAATTTAAAGAAGAATTTTTTTAACCTTTTTTCCCTTCATGGAGTCTAGTTCTCCTAGTTTGAATAGTAAAACCATCCAAACTAACTCAGTTATCCACTCAAACTAAAGGAGACATAAATTTTAGTCTTTCTGTGCTATTTTAAGAAAATAAATAAAGTATTACTTACTATAATGTCACATCTTAATGCACTTTATTTATTTATTTTACATTTGTGTACTGGGAGTGTCCAGCTGGGCCAAAGGCCTGGGGAGAAAAGCTCCAACTAACAGAACTGCCTCATATATACAAAATTTTACAAGAATATAACAAGAGAGATAATATTTAACAATTGTGAGAAACATTTGCAACAATTTTGAAAATAACATTGTGTTATGTAATAAACATAACACAACAATAAAACTTCAAAATGTTTTGGATTATATTTCAATAAGAACTTTTTTATATACTCTTATTTGTAGTAAAGTATTATTTTTCATCTCCGTATATTTAACAATTGTTTTATCCCCCTGAATGTATTTCTGTACTATCGTGTACACTCATTTTAGTGTTTCATTTACAAGCACGAATAAAACATATATTTCTCTCATACTATCAGAAGACAGAATGTTTTTATAAGTTTATCAGAACCCCATAGAGTTTTATAGTATATTATTTCATTTTTGTTTCTCCCCTTTTTCTCATACAACTTGAAAGGAGAAGTCATGTTTTTATAACTAATTACCAATTAGAACCAGCCTTAAGGGGGGTGGTAGGGGATCCTAACATTAAAGTTATATAACCTTTAGAATAAGCAGTAAAGTCTTACAACCATCAGTTATAGTAACACTGAGCAGTTCTATTATGTAAATGCACAAACAATACATAGATTATTTGTACAATTTACTTATCAAAATGTGCAATAGAACTTTTATGTAGTCTGACATTTAATTAAAACTCTCTTCTCATCAATACTTTAAATACTGCTGAATTATTATTTATTTATTCCATTTAACTATTTTTCCTATTAGCATTTTTTCTCAATTTATAACATCTTATCTCCAAAATAAGTTTTCTTAGACAGGGGTTATTATAGAACTGCTGTTAGTAACAAATTGGAGAATTTTTCTTTAACCAGTTACATAAGAAACTTGAGTCCTTATTTTTAACATATTTTTAACATATTGGCCTAGAATGAGTATCCTGAGTCACCACTGAAATGACATTCATAGACAAGGAAGATGGTAATATTTTATCTGGAACATCAGTTAACTGAAGTTACTGAGCCCAATCTGAGTTTCCTGGCAAATAGTATGCAGTGAATTTGTTTATCAAAAGCACTTGACTCCCACCTTGTATGAATCAGGACTGCCAAATTGACAAATAGGTGGTATAAAAAACTACAGTTATCATGTCTTCCCTCAGATAATTTGAGGGATGTTGCAAAGTAACTACTAAACCTAGTAGTAGATTATGGGATGACTGATAAAGCAATTGTAAAAGGTCCAACATGTGCCAGTACAGTGAGCCATCCTTTTTGATGGAAGCTCCTGAAATCTAATGTGGTCTTCACTCCTTGACACAGTAGTACTAGCTTGTCTCCCACCCCTTTTTAGTTTCATTTCAGTTGGAATTATTTTGGTTTCATTTCAGTTGGAATTATCTTGTACTCTACACTTTATCCACTGGGTAAATGTTAAGGAGTAAAAGCTGGCAATCTTAAAGCAGTTTTAGTACTCTTTGAAAATATTAAAATGAACAAATACTGCTGAACAAGTACTGCTCCCTATATTGGAAGTAAGCAGTGGGTGATATTTGAGGTACAGTTCCATAGATAGTACCACCTGTAGCAGTTATGACCTGCTTTGTCTTGTGAAGGCATGAGTACAGCTGTCTGGGGTGCCCCTGCCTGGACTTCATTTTCAATACTCTTTGTAAAATGTGATATCTAGCCTGCACTTGTATATTTAATGTGCACATACTATTTCCACTAGAGGCTCACTGATGCATATATTGCATGCTTATGTTCATGGTAGAGAAACTCTGCAGAATTATAGCAAGGAGGTGGATGAGAGTCCTGTGAAACTTGTGTTTTTGCTGGATTGGGTCTACTGGATATGTAACTTTTTCAACCAGAGGGTTCTGTTAGAGTACCCCAATCAAGGAGTGCTGTTTAGAGATGAAACACAGCAGAACTCTGTGTCCTCTATACTTGTAGGAACTATAGGAAGACCAATTACAATAATTCTCTACTATGTGTAACTGTACATTTTCTGCTTGAGAGGTGATCTAAACTAATAACTTTCTTAAACTTCAGTTATTCTAGCAGTGAATCAAGCATTTATAGCAAGGAAATGACTGCTCATTAATATGTAAATAAAGTTATAAGGAAATTAAACATGTAAGTGCTTGAGCTTTGTTCATTGTTCAACGACCAAAGCCTTTGTGCACAAACCAGGAACATTTAACTGCAACTGTTCATTCATTCGCAAAGCAAAAAATGAGCAACTGCATTCAATACATACAGTCCATAAACAACATCGGTCTCCCCAAACAAAGCACTCCTTCAAATTTAATCTCCATATTATTAAAAAAGGACAACACCCTCACCCCTAGTATTATTGGAAACATTAGATTATTTAGAAAAATCAAATGAGAGAAAGAAAAAATATGCATATTTAACTGTGCTTATTATTATTAAACGTCAAGTCAATCAAGCTGTAATAAAGCATATAGCAATATTCAGTGACTAACTACATTCCTCCCGCCCTTCTTCCCTCCTGGTTTCTAATGATTAGTGGTGAATTTATAGCGATACTTTAAGCAACCTTTTTAATTAACATAATAGCTTTTAGAGAGAATATGAAAAAAGAAAGGAGGAAGGGTAAGAGAGTCAATCAGAGCAACTCACTGGCCCTCTTCAAGAGAAATCTTTATGAGTGGATGGGAAATAGAAAATTCTCCCTGGGGATCACTCGACAGAGGCACTGGGAACTAAGCTCGATTCCAGGATAATCCTATGAGCTAGGCTTGTAAAGGCTCCAGGGCCATTAGCGTAGTACACACCAATGTACCTATGAAGAAGAGAACAGAAACGAGAAAAATAATTACACGCAGAAAAAAGTGTATTCTGTAACTCAGTGTATGAAACTATGGGAAGAATAGTTCTTTCAAAATGTACTATTATTTACTTAAATTACTATGCAGATGTTTCAATAGCTATAGGAAACTTACATGCAATCCAAAAAACATTAGTATATAACTCTAAGTACTATAAAAACTTATTTCCCCAAAACTAATTTATAGTTTGCATTGAGTATGTATATATATATATATATATATATATATATATATATATATATATATATATATATATACTTCACAAGCTCAAAGTTTCAAAGCTTTGAACTGCAAATGGTAGAGACCATAAGGTCAAAGTTTTGAAAATTTGAAATTGTCATAAAAAAAAATAAATAAAAACAATTTTTTAATGTTTTTGCAGGGGGCAAGCCATCCAGTGCCCCCCACACTCCCTAAATAAATATACCAACTCCAAGATCACACTACAGTGAGGAAAATGGTAGATTTCCCATTCAATCTATGCAGCAATCTCGATTCAAAATGTTCAAAGTTTCAAAACATTGAAAATACGGTCTCGACCATTTGCAGTTCAAGGTTTTGAAACTTCGAGCTTGTGAAGGGAATACATGCATATATATGTACAGTGGATATAACAAGTGTACACACCCCTGTTAAAATGCCAGGCTTTTGTGATATAAAAAAATGAGACCATAATAAATCATTTCAAAACTTTTCCCACCTTTAATGTGACCTATAACCTGTACAACTCAATTGAAAAACAAATATGTTAGGGAAAAATATAAAAAAAAAATGTGCAATAAGCTGGTTGCATAAGTGTGTACATCCTTAAACTAATACCTTGTTGAAGCACCTTTTGATTTAATTACACCTGCCATTAATTAAAGAGACTCTGATTAACCCCAAATAAAGTTCAGCTGTCCTAGTAGAATTTTCCTGACATTTACAAAGTTGCTTGCTACAGCAAAAGCCATGGTTCGCAGAGAGCTTACAAAGCATCAAAGGGATCTCATTGTTGAGAGGTATTAGTCAGAAGAAGGGTACAAAAAATTTCCACAGCATTGGATGTACCATGGAACACAGTGAAGACAGTCATCAAAAAGGGGAGAAAATATTTGACAACAGTGATGTTGCAAAGAACTGGACATCCCTCCAAAACTGATAAAAAGACAAGACAAAAACTGGTCATGGAGGCTGCCAACAGATCTACAGCAACACTGAAGGAGCTGCAGGAATTTCTGGCAAGTCCTGGTTGTGTACTACATGTGACATCAGTCTCCCATATTCTGCATATGTCTGGACTATGGGGTAGGGTTGCAAGACGGAAGCCTTTTCTTACACAGAAAAACATCCAGGCCAGGCTAAACTTTGCAAAACAAAACATCAAGTCCCCCAAAAGCATGTGGGAAAATGTGTTATGGTCTGATGAGACCAAGGTCGAACTTTTTGGCCACAATTCCAAAAGGTACATTTGGCGCAAAAACAATACTTTGCATCATCAAAAGAACACCAACCCCACAGTGAAGCATGGTGGTGGCAGTATCATGCTTTGGGGTTGCCTTTCTTCATCTGGAACTGGGGTGTTATTTAAGGTGGAGAGAATTATGAACAGTTCCAAATACCAGTCAATTTTAGCCCAAAACCTTCAGGCGTCTGCTAGAAAGCTAAAGATGAAGAGGAATTTCACCTTGCAGCACGACAATGACCCCAAACATACATCCAAATCAACAAAAGAATGGCTTCACCAGAAGAATATTAAAGTTTTGGAATGGCCCAGCCAGAGCCCAGACCTAAATCCAATAGAAAATCTGTGGGCTGACCTGAACAGGGCTGTGTACAAGAGATGCCCTTACAATCTGACAGATTTGGAGGGCTTTTGCAAGGAAGAGTGGGCAAATATTGCCAAGTCAAGATGTGCTATGCTGATAGACTCCTACCCAAGAAGATTGAATGCAGGGATGATTGATGGCAACAGGCCACCAAGATTGTGGTGTTTGAACTGGGCACATGCATCAAAGTATAGAACAATAGGACATATGTCCCAACAAATTTTTTGAGATTAGACATACCCATTGAGGTGTGGAATTGCATTGTTTATGCACATACAGTAGGGTGTAAAAAGAAACCTCCATTAACATCTTATAAGTACTTTTACTCTACACTACATTCCTATTGACTGCAGGTGTATATTCCCTACATGTATTATTACACTATGCAACATGCATTAGGTTGTGTAATGGGTTTGGCTAGTTCATTATGTACCTGACCTATATCTGACATACTAACTGTCCAAGATACAGATGTTACTGTTACATAGTTATATTTTTTATTTATATTTATGTATCTACATATCTGGATGTGTTCACGTGACATTTTTAGTTAAATTTCTACAGAACCCTACATTTCATGTAGCACACTCACATTTCTGGGGAACACATTGACAAGCTACTCGTGTGCCAGATTTACCTATGCATGCCAGCCATTTACCAACTGTTGAGGACTGTATATATGCTTCACAGCTACTGGCACTTCCTTCATCCACTTTATATGGGACTGCCCAACTGTGGGTTGACAGCACTTAATACAATAGTACTATTTATTTAATGCAAGGGTACAACAACATTTCAAAGTAAGTGACACAGACACACTCCAAGTATTATAGTTTCATAGTTTCATAGTATAGTACTAGGCTATCTGCCCTGGGGCATTTGTAAGCCTAGCCATAGTGATGTGGCTTTTGCCACCCCATGAAATGGTAAAAAATGTACAGAATAAATTTAGAATACTGTGCCTCTGTCTAATAGTGACACAATGAAGGTCCCCTTATATAATAGAATTAGTTTACTGTGCCCCTGTCTAGCAGTGACACAGATGTGACCCCTGGGGTAAACTTACGATCTCCCATCCACTCATCAAGATTTCTCTTGAAGAGAGTCAGTGAGGGGCTCTGCCTAATATGAACTGGGATCTTGTTCCAAAGCATGGGAAGCCTCTGGGTTATGAATCTATCCCTCCAGCATGTCCTATTCATACTTGTGCCAAGGTTTAAGTCTTTAGCTCTCGTGGTCCTGATGGATTTGGATTTTTTGAGGTGGAGCATGTCCATCAGATCCTGATTGAATATGGCCTTGTACGTCAGGCAGAGATCACCTCTGAGCAGGCGGTATGCTACTGAATAGAGCTGAAGTTTCTTTAGTCTGGCAGAATAAGACATATGTTGGAGACCCTTGATCCTCTTGGTGAGGTACTTTTGTGGTCTCTCCAGCTGTTGCAAATGCCGGGTGAGGTACATACCAAATGGGGCATTGTACTCAATTATGGGTCTGATGAGGGAGGAGTATAGGGGTACAATGACATCCTTGGATCTGGATGTGAATCCCTTCATGATGAGGTGTGCAAGGTAGAATGTTTTTCTGACCACTTTGGCAACGTGGGTGTCAAATGAGAGGAGGCTGATGATTTGGGTCCCTAGGTCTCTGATTACTTTTTCCGTACTCAGTGGGTTGCTGTCTATGTGATAATTTGTGGGTACTTTGTTTTTCCCAAAGGGGATGACTATACATTTTTTGGCATTTAGTTTAAGGCCGTGACTCCGGCACCAGTTGTCCATTTCTGTGAGGCCTTTTTGTAGGATGTATGTGTCGCTGGTGTATCGACTATGGCGCCTAGTTTGCAGTCATCTGCGAACTTTGTCAGCCACAGCCCTCCCATGTTTGCTTTAACATCTGAGAAATAAATGCCGAACAAGAGGGGTCCCAGGACAGATCCCTGTGGGACACCACTTGTGACTGGCTTTGAGTCTGACATTGCTCCAGTGATTTTAACTTTATGGGTTCTGTCCTTTAGCCAGTTTGCATCCCATCTAGTGACATAAGGGTTTACGTTTAAGCTGTTGAGCTTATCTATGATGCCTGAGTGGGGTATTGTGTCGAAGGCCTTAGCCAAGTCCAGGTAGGCTGTATGGACTGCTTTGCCCTCATCAATGGCTCTAGTGACTGTTTTGAAAAAGTCAACCAGGTTCAAAAGGCAGGATCTGCCCTTTACAAAGCCGAACTGGGTGGGGTCAAGTGTCTATAGGTCCCCTATGTCTCCGTTTATGAGTTCCATAATGATTCTTTCCATAGCTTTGCAGACCAGGCTGGTTAAGCTTATGGGGCGGTAGTTTCCAGGGTCTGTAGAGGCACCCCCTTTGTGGAGTGGGACCACTGTTGCTGTACGCCAGTGTTCAGGTACATATCCCGAAGTAAGGCTAAGGTTAAATAGCATTTTATGTGTGGGTTTAGCTCCTCTTGGAGTTCACGTAACATGCAACCCGGGATACCGTCAGGTCCCATTGATGCTGTGTTTTTAGCTTTGTTTAGGGCGGTTCTCACTTGGACATCTGAGATGACAGGGACATTACATTCAGCTGGGATAAGTATTTCTTCTTTTGGGGGTGAGGGAGGGGAGAAATTTGCACTGAACCTGTCAGCCAGAATGTTGGCAATATCTGTGGGTTCAGTGTATTTTTTGTTGCTGTGAACCAACTCTGAGCATATCTGAGGGTTTCCGCCCAGGTTTCTAACATAGCTGAAGAAGGCTTTGTGGTTATCTTTACTGTCCTTAGCGATTTTTCTCTCAAAGTTGGCCTTGGATGTTTTTATGAGAGAACGTAGTTTTCTGCTAATGTTGATCAGAGATGTCTTCCCTTCATGGGATTTTGCTCTGACGTGCAGTAGCTTCCTTCTTTTGTTATACAATTTGTTAATGGCTGAGGTCCACCAGACAGGACGCTTGCCTTTGGTGGAGAGGGACTTGGATTTATTTGGGATTGCATGATCCATGCATTCTTGGAGATGTCCATAGAAAGCATTTGTGAAGGATTCGGCATTGTGGGATGTGGTATCCACTGGCACAGTGGGCTTAAAGGATACCATCTCAGTCTTAAGAAGAGTGAAGTCTGCTTTTGAGAACTTTTTCACTGTGGTCTTTTGTGCTGGGGGTGGAGGTGGGATATATATGTCCAGGGTGATTAGTTTGTGGTCAGATCTCACTAGTGAGGGGTATACTTCGGTGTGGAGCATTTTGTCCCCATGTTTGTGATGATCAGGTCTAGTATATTATCTCCCCTAGTGGGAGAGGTGACTAGTTGTTCCAGTGCATTTGAATTTATGAATTCCAGGAACCTTTGGGCTAGGGTATTAGGGCTAGAATAATGTACCCAATCTATGTTTGGGTAGTTGAAGTCTCCCAGTATGATGGTATTTTGTGATACATTCATATCCTCCAATGTCTTCAGGAAGGCTGAGTGGGGTTCTTGAGATTGGGAGGGTGGTCTGTAACATGCTACCAGTTGTATAGCAGTTTTGCCTATGGTTAGTTGCACCTGTATGGTCTCTGATGCTTCATGTGTTACTACTAACCTGGAGGTGTGGGTGTCCTTGATGAATATGGACACTCCCCCTCCCTTTGTGGTTCAGCCCGGGTTTTGGGGCCGAAAAGCATGATACGAGGTGTAGCCTGGAAGCGCTGGGGTGCTCTCAGGAACCTTGAACCAGGTTTCAGTTACTGCACAGACGTCGATGTTCTCCATGCTGAGGAGTGCATCAAGTGCCTGCATCTTGAGATTTAGACTTCTGGCGTTGAGCAGCATTACCCTTAGTTTTTTTCCATTTTTGTTTTCTAAGGAGGTGGGTTTGTCTTTTGAGCCTTGCCTAAAAAGGCACTATGGGGTGGCAAGAGCCTTAGCCAATATCCGGAAGCCCAGTGGTGACAGGTGTAAGCCATCCCTTGAAGCAGCATGGCTTGTCCAACATGTCATCCCAGGCAGACAGACATTGGATCCCCTTAGAATGACACCAGTACTTGAGCCAATTATTAAAGCTGATCATCTTGTCTTTGTATTGTGGTATCATTCTTGGTGAGGGCAAGATGCTGCTCAGGGTGAGGGTCATACCAGCCTGGGCTACATAATCGGAGAGCTCCTCTATGTCTCTTTTCATGTAGTCCAGGGAGGTACGTCTCAGGTCATTCACACCAGCATGGACAATGACGGAGTCATATTTGTACTTACTTTGGAGTGACTTGAGTGCGTGTGTTATGTGGCGGATCCTAGCTCCCGATAGACAGCTCACAGTCACCCTCTCCTTGTTCAGCCTGGTCAGCGGGACATCAGTGTGTCTGACTATAGAGTCACCTATTACTAGTGTATCAGGCATGGTGTTTGGCCTTAAGGGCTGTGATTGGTTGACACACTGATTTATTGACGTATGTGTTGCATGTGTTTTGTTTTGAGGTGGTGGATTTTTGGATGTCTGCTTTGGGAGCCTCTGTTGTTTTGGTAAGTTTTTTATTAGAGCCTCCGAGTATGTCTTTGTGTTTTTATGTGTTTGGTTTGCAGTTGTGGTAGGTCTATGTGGGACTGGGATTGTTGTGTGTGTGGTTACCATCTCCTCCTGTCTGGTCATGCTAGCCCTGAGTTGAGAGAGTTCAGCCTCCAGTTTGGCTATATAGTTGCATCTCTCACATGTATTTGTGTTTGTTGGGAGGATGAGAGGGTTGTCTGTGTACCCAGATTGACCAGCTGAACTGGAGAGGATGCCAGTAATCTACCACTCAACATGCTAGAACTGTATAAGGGAGTGCTGTACCTTTAAGGGAAGTGGATATTCACAGGGGTGGTAAGTAGATGTAGTGCTTTACTTAGTACGAGAGTGATTACTTAGTAGAGAAGTATTGAGAACAAGTGCTAGGCTTATAATATAGTGAGTAGTCTGATTATACTAAGAGTAGAGCTTCCTTAAGGGAAAATTTGAAGAGCAGACCTGGCGGAGCCAGAAGAAGTTTAACCTTGTTTAACCGGCTATGCGCACAACCGCAAAAAAAAAAGCCGTGCAAACGCGGATTTTAAACAGTGAACTACAAAAGAGCTAGAAATGGTCCAAAACAACCAATTACTACAGCTTCTTGTGCTGAGGTCACTTCCTACAGGGACAGGTAGGCTGCTCAAGGCTCCCCACTCCCACTGGTGAGCAAAGAAACTTCCTTCTATCCAAGTAAGGTAATGGACAACACAGGAACTACACCACAGCCCAGAATACAGCAATGCCTGTAAACTGGTCTAAACTAGTTGAGGAAGGCGGGAAAACAAGGATTATTTTTTTGTTTTTTTGTTTTTTGATAGAAACACACAGAAAATGCAGAAACAGTGATAAATCAGTTACACAGGCTAGCACACTTTAGTGGGCAGCCTCAACAGTTAAATTAAACAAACAAACTTTCGATCAAATTCGACTAAAATGTAACTTTAAGTGCAGATTTTAAAATAATGCAGCAAACAGTTAAAAAACAGTTCAAGCTAGTTCAGGGTAAGCTACAGAAGCTATTCCAAGTGAAAAAAAGCAAAGATACTTAAATCCAGAAAGTAGTCGCTTTTCTGAGTTCCCTGTAGCTAGGACCACTCTGTAGGACCACGAGGAGCTTGTCTGAGCAGTATAGCCAGAAAAAAACACCCAGAGGCGGATTTTAAACAGTGAACTACAAAAGAGCTAGAAATGGTCCAAAACAACCAATTACTACAGCTTCTTGTGCTGAGGTCACTTCCTACAGGGACAGGTAGGCTGCTCAAGGCTCCCCACTCCCACTGGTGAGCAAAGAAACTTCCCTCTATCCAAGTAAGGTAATGGACAACACAGGAACTACACCACAGCCCAGAATACAGCAATGCCTGTAAACTGGTCTAAACTAGTTGAGGAAGGTGGGAAAACAAGGATTTTTTTTTTGTTTTTTTGTTTTTATGATAGAAACACACAGAATATACCGAAACAGTGATAAATCAGTTACACAGGCTAGCACAGTTTAGTGGGCAGCCTCAACAGTTAAATTAAACAAACAAACAAACAAACAAACAAACGTTCGATCAAATTCGACTAAAATGTAACTTTAAGTGCAGATTTTAAAATAATGCAGCAAACAGTTAAAAAACAGTTCAAGCTAGTTCAGGGTAAGCTACAGAAGCTATTCCAAGTGAAAAAAAAGCAAAGATACTTAAATCCAGAAAGTAGTCGCTTTTCTGAGTTCCTGTAGCTAGGACCACTCTGTAGGACCACGAGGAAATTGTCTGAGCAGTATAGCCAGAAAAAAACGCCCAGAGGCGGATTTTAAACAGTGAACTACAAAAGAGCTAGAAATGGTCCAAAACAACCAATTACTACAGCTTCTTGTGCTGAGGTCACTTCCTACAGGGACAGGTAGGCTGCTCAAGGCTCCCCACTCCCACTGGTGAGCAAAGAAACTTCCTTCTATCCAAGTAAGGTAATGGACAACACAGGAACTACATCACAGCCCAGAATACAGCAATGCCTGTAAACTTTTAGTTATGTACTTACCATAACTTTAGATGTATGGGATCCATCTCGCTACATTCTCTGCAGATGGGTTCGGAGCCGATCCTCGGCTCCGACTCGGCGCTATACTATAGAACGCAGTCTCTTATTGGCTGAGTTACCTCATATCCCAGGATGCACCACCACTACCTCCCCAGATCTCGTTTGTTCGCACTCATATCCACAGAGACATACTATTGTCATAACATACTCAGGTCTTTCAAGAGAGGAAAGAAAACAGTTTTGGACCGTCCGGTCTCTCCTGGTCTACAAGGCAGGGGGATGGAGGGTGGGTTATTAGGAATGTAGATGGATCCCATACATCTAAAGTTATGGTAAGTACATAACTAAAAGATGTAATGTGATCCTATCTCCTACATTCTCTACAGATGGGACAGCGTCCCTAGCACCTAATTCCGGTGGCTCATTGGAAAACACTCCTGAGTACTGTGGAACCGAAGGAAGCTCGACCCCTGGATGCCACATCTAATTTGTAGTGAGAAACAAAGGTGTGAAGATGTCCACGTGGCAGCCGCAAATGTCGCTAATAGAGAGCTTGGAATGAAAGGCTGCAAGTGGCCATAGCTCTAGTGGAATGAGCTTTACGGAGCTATGAGCTCCTTGTTTGAGATGAGATAAACGTGAGTGATGCAGTCCCTGATCCACTTGGCAATAGTGCCTTTAGTGATGGCTTTGCCTAATCTGTTATCTGAAAAGGACACAAACAGTTGATCTGATTTCCGAGCTTTGTGTGTCCTATCCAAATAGAAGCGCAATTGCCTGTGCACATCTAAGCAGTGAAAAGTGTATTCAGCTCTGTTGGAATATTTGGGAAAGAAGACCGGCAGCTCCATCGATTGCTGTAGACAGAAACTAGAACAAACCTTGGGTATAAAGGATGGGTTTGTCCTAAGAGATACTCTATCCTTGTGGAACACCAGGTAAGGTGGTTTAACACATAGAACCTGAAGCTCTGAAACCCGTCTTGCTGAAGTAATAGCAACTAGAAGTGTGGTTTTCCAAGAAAGGAATTTGAGGTCGCAGGTAGCTGCCGGCTCAAAGGGTGGCGAGGTTAAGGCACCTAATACCACATTCAGATCCCACGGAGGTGCAGGTTGGGAAATGGGGGGGTCATAAAAGCCAAGCTCCTTTAATAAAGGCTTTACAAAGCTTGTTGCTCATTAAGGGAGGTTGCACATTTTCATGAAAATTAGAAATAGCCGCCAATTGTACCTTAATGGTAGATACTGAGCAGCCTTGCTGGAACAGGGAGGCTAAAAATTTGAGTACTTCGCATTGAAGGGGTTTGCAAAGAGATCACAACAGGGGACTCCCCATCTCGTGAAAATCTGTGTTGTCACTCTGTTGTTCAAGGACCACTCGTGAGGGGTGAGAATAGTTCTGCTCAGTCTGTCGGCTAACACGTTGGACTTCCCCGGAATGTGCGTTGCCATTAGAAAACGCTTGGTAGCAATCGCCCAATCCCATACTCTCATGGCCTCTCTGCAAAGGGGATAGGACCTGGTTCCTCCTTGTTTGTTTAGGTACCAGACTACTGACATGCTGTCGGATTGAATGGCAATTGTACCCTGGGGGAGGTGATCGTGCAGTGCTTGCAACGCTAAGAGCACCGCCCTCATCTCCAGGATATTGATATGAAGAAGACTCTCGTCGGGGTGCCACGTGCCTTGGACTGACCTGTCCAGATAATGACCCCCCCACCCTGTCTGGGAGGCGTCCGTAGTCAGCGTGGCAGAGGGGAGTGGTGGGACGAAGGGTCGCCCTTGATTCAGGTTGGGGGTTATAAGCCACCAACGGAGATCCTGTTTGCACGTGTCCGTGATCAGAATGTGGTGACTGAGGGGAAGGTCCTGATAAGACCACTGGACCGAGAGGAGCCACTGAAGTATCCTCATGTGCAACCTTGCCAAGGGGACCAGAAGAATGGTGGCTTCCATGGAACCCAACAGTTGCAGGACCATTCTTGCTGGAGCTCGACGCCTGAGGAGCAGAGTTCGGACTTGGGACTGAAGCGTTATGATCCTTTCTGCAGGAAGATAGACTCGCATCTGCCTTGAATCTATTTCTGCACCGATGAACAGAATACGCTGAGATGGTTGCAATACAGATTTTGACCAATTGAAGGTGATTCCTAAGGAATTGCCCAGTGCTATCGTGGCTGCCAAATTTTGCAAGAGTAGATGCCTGGAGGCGGCAGTTAGGAGCCAGTCGTCTAGGTATGGAAACACCTGGAATCCTAGACTTCTCAAGTGAGCAGTCGCGACTGCCAAACATTTGGTAAATACCCTGGGGGCTGTGGTGAGACCAAAGGGCAGCCGAATTGAAAATGACTGTCTCCCAGGCTGAAGCGTAAGTGTCTCCTCGACGCCTGATCCATCAGAATGTGATAGTAGGCGTCTTTGAGGTCTATGGAGCACATCCAAACTCCTTTCTCCAACAGTGGGAGAATGGATTGTAAAGTGACCATCCGGAATTTGGACTTTTTTACAAATCGGTTCAGTTTGCTGAGATCCAAAATGGGTCTCAAGTCCCCGGTCTTTTTTGGCACCAAAAAGAATCTTGAGTAAGTCCCTGATCCGGCCTGGTCTGCGGGGACAGGTTGGATGACTCCTTTTTGAAGCAGCTTTGAAACTTCTGGCTGCATGATCCCGTTGACTGGGTGGTGGGTCCGGGATTCTTTGGACTGATGGGGGTGGTTGAACAAAGGGGATGGAGTAACCTCCGGCAATGATTCGAAGCACCCATTGGTCCTGAGTAATATTTTCCCAGGCCTTTAGGTGCTTCGAGAAAGACCCCCGACTGGCTCCGGAGCTGCACAGTCGGGCACTCCTTCAGGGATGCTGGAAGGAGGAGGAGCCACGAAAGGACTCGCGGTCTCCAGTGTTGCGGGGGCCTCTGCCGCCTCTGGGACGGCGTCTCCCTGAAAAATTTCCCCCTCCTCTGCCTCTAGAAGGGGGATCGCTCTGCTGCGGCGAGTAAGGCTTCTGAGACTTATGGAACCACATTTTCCCTCCCCTCCTGGCCTTGGGATAAGGCCTGACGGGAGTGGAAAAACGGGCCCCCACGGCAGCCAAGGTCTTACCCTCCTGCTCACAGCGAGTCAAAGTGTCCTTTACCTTGGGACCAAACAAAGAGGACCCATCAAAGGGGGCGTCAGCAAAGGAAGACTTAAAGGCCTCTGCAAAATGACACAGGCGTAACCAGGCTTGTCTCCGAAGAGCAACACCTGTTCCCGCCGCTCTACTCGCCCCTTCGGCTGCATAGGAAATGAGCCTCATGGACGAATTAGATAAAGAGGATAGGGTAGCCAACTGAGAATTAACTGTCTGCGTTAATTGATCAGGTAAGTTACCCGAGAGGGCATCCGACAGCTCCTTGATCAGATCCCTCTGTAGCCTGGTGAAGTGTGCCAAGTAATTCAGGGACCTTAATGTAAAGGCCGCTGAAGTAAGGGTACACTTGCCGTACCGATCCATGCTCCTAGACTCTTTGTTAGGTGGATGGATGGATGTCGAAGCCTCTGCCACATCTTGTTGGGTGGCAGATGCCACCACCATAGCATCTACAGCCACACCCTTAGATAAGAACTCCTTGTCCGGGGGTGCTGAAAGAAACTTGTTGGGACGAGCTGGCACCGGTTCCACAGAATCCGGGTGTTCCCACGCCCTTCGAGAGATCAAATCCAGAAGCTCATCGAAGGGCGGAGACACCCAGGAGGTGGAGGGCTGAGCCCCGAAGGCCTTGAGGAACACCGACTCCTCAGCGGAAGGGGGTTTGGATTGCCAATCGCCTCGGTGTTTAAGGATTTCTAAGATGTCAGCAAAGGAGACATCTTCCGATGACGACTTTGGGGACCCCTCCGCATCATCGAGGTCGGTATCTGACGTGAGGGACTGTCAGGGAGTCGACGTGCTTCCTCTTACACAGTCTCTTCCTGGGTGGTTCCTCTGAAGGAGAGTCGGAGGAACCTCCAGGAAGAAGGGAACCACCAATGGGGGTAACCTCAGGCCCAGGGGCTCCGCTGTCACGAGACAGGGGACTCCAGAAACGCCAGTCACCACATCCAAGGAAGGGGTGGTGGTGGAAAGGTCGAAGTGGCCAAAGAGGATTTGGCTAAGGCACTTCTCATGGCATCGAAGGCAGGACCCCAGAATCCTGGGAAGGTGCTATCCCTGAGGCCACAACAGCAACAGGAGCCCCACAGCTGGCCTTGAGAGAGAGAGGCTCGGAACCGAAAGGTCGGATCGAGCCTCCCCGGGCCAACTGAGGAAGTTCGTACAACCCCGACCCAAGGGACGGAGTTGAAGTTAAAGTCAGAGCCGACGATTCGACCGGGTCCACCAACACCGACTCCAACGCGCCGAGGCTGTCGGAGGAGGAATGGTAGTAGAAGGATAGGGGATTGGCTCCAAAGCCAACTGGGCAGGAGTCGAGATCAATTTAGCAAAGACCGGTGACTGGAAGAGCTTCTGAAGCACCCTGTCTACGTCCGAATCGGACATCCTTGAAGAACGGGAAGAGACCGATCGGGTCCGAGTCGACTTCTCCGCCGGCTCCGAAAGAGTAGGGGACCGGCTCCGTAAAGGCTCGAGACATATCAGCGCCGAGGGAGATTCCACTATTGCAATCTCCCTCGGAGCCGATGTGACTCCGAAGTCAGTGGAGCCGATGAAGGTGACCCACCTCTCGATGTCCGAGCTCTCGACTCCAAGGTCAGGGGAGTCGAGGCTGGAGGCATCGAGGCAGACCGTTCCGCCCTCGGCTGCGAAGTCCGTGGAGCCGACGGAGAAGTCTGCCTAGACTTTTTGGCTGTCGGTTCCAATGGGCTGGTCGGAGCCGACGATTTTTTCTTCTTGGCAGAAGGGGAAGAAGAAGAGGACAAGGCTTCCTCAAACGAAGGGGCAATGAGCCCTTTTAAAATCAATTTGTTTTTCCTCTCTTGGAGGACTCGAGAGGAAAAAGCGTGGCAAACGCTACAAGACTCCTGTAGGTGTTTAGGACCTAGACAATAGACACACAGGGAATGATCATCTGTGATTGACATCTTATAGCTACACTTGACACATTTTTTGAAACCAGAGGGTCTATGTTCCTTAGACATGGTTTTGACAGTTAACAGATACAGACTAACAAGAAAAAACACTGACAAAGACTAGGCTCTAACTCAAACGCCTAAAGTAGGGCTAGGCCCCTCTAACTTAAACGAAACCTTCCTACTCGACAAACAAACATAATTTACCACAAAATATTATCGAATCACAAACGTACAACAACAATAGCTGTTAAAACAGCTTTTGGGTGAATTTCAGAAAAAAATCTCACAGAAAGGATTTCTAACTAGAGGTACTTAGCTCAGCCAAGTCCGAGACCACGTCTATGCTGGAAAGCGGCAAACGAGATCTGGGGAGGTAGTGGTGGTGCATCCTGGGATATGAGGTAACTCAGCCAATAAGAGACTGCGTTCTATAGTATAGCGCTGAGTCGGAGCCGAGGATCGGCTCCGAACCCATCTGTAGAGAATGTAGGCGAGATAGGATCACATTACATCTGGTCTAAACTAGTCGAGGAAGGCGGGAAAACAAGGATTATTTTTTTGTTTTTTTGATAGAAACACACAGAAAATGCAGAAACAGTGATTAATTACATTACATACTTTTCTACAGGCTCTCTCCTTTATTTGATATTACAGTGCATACGGAAGACTTATTCAAGACATATTATACCTTTATTAATAGGTTACAACACTCTTTTTTAGGCTCGCTCACTTATTTTATATGACAGTACATGCAGATATTATTCCAGACTTATTTTACCTTTATTAATGGGTTGCTACACTCTATTTCTGACTCTCTGACTTATTTTATATAACAGTACATGCAGAGAAATTATTCAGGGCATTTTATGGCTGTATTATTGAACTACAACACTTTTTTCAGGCTCTCTCACATATTTTATATAACAATACATGCAGAATAATTACTAACCTGCCTGGTGGCGCAGCCTATCTGCATAGGCTTGCTGATTTGCAGGACGGACACCTGCAGCTGTGAAGTAAATGAAGGGATATTGAGACATACCTATCCATTATATAGACTATATTAGCATGTCTTACATACTGCATTCCATGGCTACCTACTCAGTAGTGGGGCATCTTGCATGTGACGGGCCTCCTAGATCCATTGGTTCAGTAGGTCCTGCTTCTGTCTCTTCAGGTCTGCATGGTGGTGACGGACCTGCTCTCTAGTCCGAGGGACGCCTGTGGCACTAGTGAGATCATGAGCTAAACGTTTCAAAGCCTCTGCTTTGTACTCCGTCCCTTGGAACTGGCCCTGCAGGAGTCTAGACTCATGACGGTGGACAAGGAGCCAAACCATGTATTTTGACTCCTCGATGCCCCAGCGTTGTGCTCGAAAGTGAGTACTCTCTCCAGCACCAGACATTCTAACTGCAGATGGGAGCTACAATCAGTTATGGCGAGTATTCCCATCTATAGAGCTTAAATATGCCGCATTTTCCACACTTTTTTGTGATTGGCCATTTTTGAAAATTCTCAGCTGACTGCAGACCTGCTTAGCAATGGTTAATCTACCATTTATAAGTATACGTATGGTAACAGTGGATGTTTATCCTAAGCTGTCATGGCTTAGTGGTTCAGTACTTTGATTATGGTGCACAGTGTCCCGGGTTCGAACCTTGTCATTGCTTTTTATTTTACTACTGTCCAGACAGGCTAGGGGGTGTGGCTGTGTTTAGGCAACTTTGCTCTACGTTGCTCCACATTGCTCCATGTTGCCCTGTGGTGCACTGGTTAGCACGGTGCGCAGCTCCGTGCAAACTTATTGCGCTGGGTAAAGCGCTGCTTAGCTATGGGCAACTATATTGCACTGGGTAAAGCACTGTTTAGTTATGGGCAACTATATTGCACTGGATAAAGTGCTGCTTAACTATGGGCAACTATATTGCGCTGGGTAAAGCGCTGCTTAGCTACGGGCATTTATATGTCAAGATCCTTCTTACATTTCTATATATACATTTTGTTCACTGATACATAGGCGATTTCAATGTAAAATTTTATTCATATATGTCAGGAATTATTTCATATACTAATTTAAAACATAAAATAGAAAGGGGAGTGGTGGGACTCGAACTGTGAATGCCGCCTCTTTGTGCGAAGGCTCTACCACTATGCTATTGCTATTTGGATTGATTTGCATAAACATTTCTTATTATGCTCTTCAATGTTGACATTGCTAACTGCAGCTAAGCTATGGGCACACCCGCGCAAACATGCGCAAATATGGGCAGCTATATTGGGAATTATAAAAAAAGAAATTAAAAGTTTTACATTTTATAACTCTACTGGGGATTTACAATGTGAGGGAGTGTAGTGTTGGGTATGTAGACATTTGAGCGGACTCTCTCATGTGTGCTGACATTTCACAATTCAGACACTTGCAGGGGCATGGACCTTTGGAATGCTCGGCTGTCAGACACGCCCCCTGCCTTCCTGCATGGTCCATGTTAGACTTGGAGTGGAGTCAGCGTGCCCACATGAATATGCATGGCACGCTGACGTCATACCGTTCAACTTTTAGTTATGTACTTACCATAACTTCGGATGTATGGGATCCATCTCGCCTACATTCATAACTGATCGGCTCCGACTCGGCCAAGTAGTACACTAGAACAAAGTCTCTTATTGGCTGGGCTACCCTCTATCCCAGGATGCACCACACCTGCTTCCCCAGATCTTGTTTGTTCGCTTTCATACTTACATGCAACACAGAAAAAATAGTAGTTACTACAACCAACTAAAGTTCTTCAAGAGAAGATCTCCAAATGGAACTACATTTCCTCTAAATCCGAATGGAAGGGGGAAGGAGGGTGGGTACGTATGAATGTAGGCGAGATGGATCCCATACATCCGAAGTTATGGTAAGTACATAACTAAAAGATGTAATGGGATCCTATCTCGCCTACATTCATAACTGATGGGACAGCGTCCCTAGCACCTAAATCCCGGGTGGCTCATTCGAAAACACTCCTGAGAACTGTGGAACCAAAGGAAGCCCTGCCTCGAGAAACCACATCTAGCTTGTAATGAGAAATGAAAGTGTGCGGAGAAGTCCAGGTAGCCGCAGCACAAATATCATCTATTGATAATTTGGAGTGAAAAGCTACAGAAGTAGCCATTGCCCTGGTAGAATGAGCCCTGACTGGAAAGGGAAGCTCTTTGTTAGCCTGTGAATAAATGAAAGAGATGCAATCTTTAATCCATTTAGCTATGGAGGTTTTAGCTACTGGTTGACCCAATTTGTTTATTGCAAAGGAAACAAACAGTTGATTTGATTTCCGCGTCTGAGCAGTTCTATTCAAATAAAAACGCAGTTGTCTATGGACATCCAACTGATGAAGGATATATTCTGCGTTATTGGAAAACTCGGGAAAAAATACAGGGAGCTCTAGAGCCTGTTGAATGCAGAAAGAAGAAGCTACCTTTGGTAAAAAGGAGGGATTTAATTTCAGGGACACTCTATGTTTGTGAAATATCAAATAAGGAGGGTCAGAACAATGAGCTTGAAGCTCTGAAACCCGCCTGGCCGAAGTTATGGCCACTAAAAAGGCGGTTTTCCAGGACAGAAATTTCAAATCGCAGGTAGCAGCTGGTTCAAAGGGGCGGGCAGTTAAGGCAGCTAGAACCAAATTTAGGTCCCAAGGGGGAACAGGATGAGATATCGGGGGCCTAAGGAGCCACGCTCCTTTAAGGAAAGACTTGCAAAGTTTGTGAGACATTAATGAAGGTTCAAAAGAAGCATGAAAATTAGAGATAGCCGCTAGTTGAACCTTAATCGTGGAAACTGAAGAGCCCAACTGAAAAAGAGAGGCCAGGAAATTCAAGACCTCCGATACTGGGGCGGTAAGAGGGTCTATACCTCATTGCTGAGCCCAGAAGGCAAACCTTTTCCATTTGCTGGAATACAGTTTGACAGTGGAAGGTTTGTGAGAGGAAGACAATATGTGGATCACCTCCGGAGAGAGGGAATTGTCTCTGACTAAGGATGGAAGCGGAGTAACCATGCCGCCAATCTCAAGGACCTGAGAGATGGGTGAGACTGTCCTGACTGATGAGTCAACAGGTCTGGCACCGGGTCCAGAAACCATGGACCTTCTACCGCATACCTCCGAAGGAAGGGGAACCAAACCTGACGAGGCCAGTGCGGGGCAATCAAAATCATGTCGCTATCCAGGTAAATTGCCTTCTGTATCACCCTCGGCAGGAGGGGAACTGGAGGGAAGGCATAAAGGAGACCGGGGGGCCAAATGTGGGTTAGAGCGTCCCTGGGAATCTGTCCCTGAGAGGGGATCAGAGTGAAGAACTCTCTGCACTTCGCATTGTGGGGGCTGGCAAACAAGTCGCAGCAAGGAAGACCCCAGTTGGCGAAGATTTTCGCAGCCACTCTTTGGTTGAGGGACCACTCGTGGGGTAACAGGATGGTCCTGCTTAGTCTGTCCGCAATCACATTGGATTTTCCCGGTATGTGCATTGCCATTAGGAAGCGGTTGGTAGCTACCGCTCAGTGCCAAAGTCTCATGGCTTCTCTGCACAGTGGGTATGACCTGGTCCCACCTTGCTTGTTTATATACCAAACCACCGACATGTTGTCGGATAGGATAGCAATCGGACCTTGCGGGAGAGCGTGATGGAGAGCTTGTAGTACCAAAAGTACCGCTCTCATCTCCAGGATATTGATGTGCAAATGCGCTTCCTGGAGTTGCCATGTGCCTTGGACAGACCTGTCCAGGTAATGACCCCCCCACCCTACCTGCGAGGCGTCCGTGGTCACAGTGGCAATGGGGGACTGAGGAATAAAGGGTCGCCCCTGGTCGAGATTGGATCGGAGGAGCCACCAACGCAGATCTCCACGGCAACTCTCCGTAATCATAACTAAGTGGTTCAAGGGGAGTTCCTGATAGGACCATTGAACCGACAGAAGCCATTGCAGCACCCACATGTGCAGTCTGGCTAAGGGGACTAGGAGTATAGTTGATGCCATCGAGCCCAACACCTGTAGAATCAGATGGGCCGGAGCTCTTGATAGGGGGAGGCAAGATCGGACTTGGTTCTGCAAAACTTGAATTCTTGCTGCCGGTAAGAAGGCACGCATCCTTTTTGTATCTAACTCTGCTCCTATAAAGGTAATATGCTGAGATGGCTGTAGTACAGATTTTTGCCAGTTGAAAGTAATTCCCAGGAAACGGCCCAAGGTGACTGTGGCCATGAGCGCCTGAAATAGTAGATGCTTGGAGGTGGCAGTAAGGAGCCAGTCGTCTAGATATGGAAACACTTGGAATCCTAGACTTCTCAGGTGAGCAGTCACCACTGCCAGACACTTGGTGAACACCCTGGGGGCTGTGGTGAGACCAAAGAGCAGTGCTCGGAACTGGAAATGACTGTCTCCCAGGCGGAAGCGTAAATGTCTCCTGGACTCTTGACCTATCAGAATGTGATAGTAAGCATCCTGGAGATCTATGGAGCACATCCAGACATCCTTCTCCAATAGTGGGAGAATGGACTGAAGGGTGACCATTCGGAATTTGGACTTTTTCACAAAGCGATTCAATGAACTGAGGTCCAAAATGGGCCTGAAGTCCCCTGTCTTTTTTGGCACCAAAAATAATCTTGAGTAAGTTCCTGATCCGATCTGATCGGTGGGGACAGGCTGGATGACTCCTTTTTCTAGCAGATTTGAAACCTCTATTGCTGCCTGATCCCGCTGACTGGGTGGCACATCCGGGATTTCCCTTAAGGGAAGGGGGGGCTTGATGAAGGGAATGAGATAGCCTCCGGTTATAATCCGGAGCACCCACTGATCGCTGGTAATAGCTTCCCAAGCTTGTGGGTGTTCCGCAAAATGACCCCCGACTGGCTCCGGAGCTGCACAGTCAGGTACCAACTCAGGGACGTTGAGTGTAGGAAGAACCACAAAAGGAATCGCGGTCTCCAGAGTTACGGGGGCCTCTGCCGCCTCTGGGGCGGCGTCTTCCTGAATTCCCCCCCCGCCTCTAGAGGGGGGATCACTGGGTGGAGTAGGGAAAGACCTCTGAGTTTTCCTGAACCACATTTTCCCTCCTCTCTGGGCCTTGGGGTAAGGCCTAGAGGGAGCGGAAAAACAGGCCCCAACGGCAGTCAAGATCTTGCCCTCCTGCTCGCACCGAGTCAGTGTGTCCTTCACCTTGGGTCCAAACAAGGATGACCCATCAAAGGGGACGTCGGCGAAGGAAGACTTGAAGGCCTCCGCAAATGAACACAAGCGTAACCAGGCGTGTCTCCTGAGGGCGACGCCTGTTCCCGCTGCTCTACTCGCCCCATCGGCCGCATACGAGATGAGCCTCATGGACGAGTTCACAATGGAAAATAAGGTAGTCATCTGGGCGCCAACAGTGTGGGCTAGTGCCTCAGGTAGATTACCTGTGAGGGACTCACTTAGCTCTTTAAGGAGGTCCCTTTGGAGCCTAGTAAAATGACATAAGTAATTCAGCGACTGTAAGGTAAAGGCCGCTGAAGAAAGGGTACGCTTCCCGTACCTATCCATGCTCCTGGAATCCTTATTAGGAGGGTGGATAGATGTTGAAGCCTCTGCCATGTCCTGCTGTGTGGCAGATGCCACCACCATTGCATCTACAGGAACTCCTTTTGCTAAAAATTCCTTTTGAGGGGGGGCTGAAAGAAATTTATTTGGTCTTGCAGGCACCGGTTCCACAGAATCAGGGTGTTCCCAAGCCCTTCGAGAAACCAAATCAAGCAATTCATCGAAGGGCGGAGACACCCAGGAGGCGGAGGGCTGGGCCCCGAAGGCCTTGAGGAAGACTGACTCCTCAACAGAAGGGGATTTGGCCTGCCAATCTCCTCTCTGTCTCAGAATCTCAAGGATATCCGAGAAAGAGACATCATCCGAAGATGATTTTGGGGACCCCTCCGCGTCATCAAGGTCAGTGTCCGATGTGACAGACTCATCTTGGGAGTCTACGTGCTTCCTCTTGCACAATTTCTTCCATGGGGGCTCATCCGAAGCTGTTTCGGACGGACCCCCCGGAAGAAGGGAACCCCCGACGGGGGTATCCTCAGGCCCTGGGGCCCCGCTGTCATGGGACTGCAGTACGGCAGAAGCACCAGTCTCCAGGTCTAGGGACGGTGAGGTGGAAGCCTGCTGAGTCGGCAAGGACATGGCCAGCGCGCTCCTCATGGCCTCAAAGGCAGGACCTCCAGACTCCATGGAGATCACTGGCCGAGAGGCCACGACGGCACTAGGAATTCCGGCAGCCGATGCTCCGAGGGGAAGACTAGGTACCGAGGCACCCAGTCCCAAGATGTTCCCCTCGGCCCCGGCTGAGGAAGTCCCAGTACCAAACCCTGAACCCAAGGACAGGGTAGGAACAATGGTCGGTGCCGAAAGACTTCGAGGGGGTCTCGGTTCCGACTGGGCTCGCCTTGCTCCACCATCACCGACTCCAATGGCTCCGAGGAGGTTGGGGGAGGAATCGAGTGTTTCGGAGGGGGGATAGGCTCCGAAGCCAACTGGGCCGGAGCCGAGACCATTTGTGCAAAAACTGGAGACTGGAAAAGCCTCTGAATAACCCTATCCAAATCCGAATCCGACAATTTTGAGGATTTAGAGGAAGTAGACAGGGGTCGAGACGACTTTCCTCTCGGCTCAGACAATGTAGGGGACCGGCTCCGAAAGGGCTCCAACACTATCGGCGCTGGATCCGGCACAGCACGAATAAGGATCGGTGCCGAAGGAGCTTTCGGAGCCGAGGGGGAAGAGTCTGAGCTGCACACCTCCACCGGCTCCGAAACCATCGGAACCAATGGGGGTGATTCGCCTCTCAATACTCCAACCTGCGGTTCTGAAACTAATGGAGCCAAGGAAAGAGGCATCGAGGCAGACCCTTCGACCCTCGGCTCCGAAGTCAGTGGAGCCGAGGAAGAAGAGGTCGACTTATGCTTCTTAGCAGTCGGTTCCGACGGGCTTGTCGGAGCCGACGACCTTTTCTTTTTAGAAGCAGTAGAAGATGAATCCAAAGCTTCCTCAAAAGAGGGCTTAATAAGACCTTTCAAGATCAATTTATTTTTTCGTTCTTGAAGAACCCTAGCAGAAAAAGCATGACACACACTACATGTCTCCTGCAAATGTTTTGGTCCTAAACAATATACACATATAGAATGACTGTCTGTAATAGACATTTTATAATTGCACCTAGTGCACTTTTTGAACCCTGATTTTTGTTCTTTAGACATGCCTATACAACTATGCAATAACACTATTGGATACCCAAATTTTGCGCAAAGAACAGAAGTGACTAAGAGCACCAAACTGTTAGAGCGTGAGAAAAAAAGGGCACGAGCTGTCTAGAGAGAGATTTACCTCACAAGAGAAATAACAATCAGGAAAGAACACAACAACAACGGGCAAAAGCCCTCTAACTTAAACGGGCTTTGCCCGGAAGAAAAAAGGGAAATAATAACACAGACACTCCACTAAGAAGGGCAAAGGCCCTCTAACTTAAACGGGCCTCGCCCGACCAACGATATATAAGTATCGACAATAACACTCAATCACTCACACAAAAAAAACACAAAATAGCCGTTAAAACAGCTGTTGTATTAAATTGTGAAGAAAACCCAAGGTCAAAGACCAGAAAAAAGGTAATGAAAATACACTTAGCTCCAGCCAAGTCGAGACCACGTCTAGCTTGTAAAGCGGCAAATGAGATCTGGGGAAGCAGGTGTGGTGCATCCTGGGATAGAGGGTAGCCCAGCCAATAAGAGACTTCGTTCTAGTGTACTAGTTGGCCGAGTCAGAGCCGATGGATCGGCTCCGAGCCCATCAGTTATGAATGTAGGCGAGATAGGATCCCATTACATCTGCAGTTTCCGAGTAAGACTTATTTAGTCTTACATGGAGGATTCGTGAATCCGGGGGATTGATTTGCAAATCCACAAGAACTCATTTCTAGAGGACTCTGATCACTGTTGCTAGAGGGCAGTACTGTACCAGATTATAGGATTCAGCAAACTGTTGTGTTACTAATCTTTTTGTTCCTTTGTGGAGGATGTGGGTAAACAGAAAATTGTCAGAAAATCATAATTTTTCTGTAATTTCTTAGCTGCATGTGTATAATTTCTGTAAACACCTCCAGAATTACTATTACTTCAAACATTGCTAATACAAAAATTAATATAAGAAAACACTTTTTTATCTGGTATCTTAGTGCCTATATGGTAGAAGTAAACCCTGTCTGGAATATGTAGCTGTTACTGAGCAGGACTAGAAAAACTATTGCATGCGGGTAAAAATAAATTTTTAATGTTAGTTAACTTCTGGGGCGGCCATGGTGGTGCAGCAGTTAGCATTGTAGCCACCCAGCAAGAGGTTCTCCAGTTCGATTCTTGGCTGGGGTGCCTTCTGTATGGAATATGCATGTCTTCCCTGTGGTTGTGTGGGTTTCCTCCTGGTGCTCCGGTTTCCTCCCAAAGACATGCTGTAGGTGGATTGGACACTCTAAATTGGCCCTGTGCATGTGTGTGCCTTCTGTGGAAGGTTGCGCACTGGGCTGGCAACTTGACACTCTAAAAACTCCACTGCCAATCATGAGCAGACAAGTGATCCACTGTGGTGACCCCTAACTGGGAGAAGAAGAATGTTAGTTAACTTCTGAATGAAAAAAGAGAAGTTGGATTTGCTTATGTTCTCCATCTTAAATAAAAGTAGGGGCATTTAACCATTTGAGAATATCTTAAACTCATTCCTTTAACCAAGCCCCCCCTTACTATGCACAACTCTGTGTACTGTTTAGTTTATTTATAATTTTCTGTTTGTGTCCTGGGCTTGCCTGGAAAGGGTCTGTCAACCAGTTCACTTATCCAGTCATCAAGGGGGAAGGGGGATTTGATTAAAGGAATGAGTTTAATGCTTTTATTGCTCTTAACAGAACCACCCTCTGTAACCACTCCCTTGCTCCAAATAACCTAATTATATATAAATAATGAATGTTTGTGAAGCTTTTCATTATACTCTAGGATGATTCTATATTACATCCGAGAAAATCCCTTTCAGCAAATGACTGTTCACCAAATGATAACCAGTGAAATCTAACTCTGTTGGCCATTGCAACAATTTTTTTCCTAGGGGAAAAAAAACACTTGCCCAACATAAAACCAGACAAAATTTGAAACCCTTCAAAGTGGGGTGCTTTTCCTCCCACTAAATATACCAACTCTGAGATCACACTACAGTGGGGAAAAGGGCAAATTCCCGATGATGGCTACACGTTTTTTCCCCTAGGAAACAATTCATTGAAATAGCTGTTCATGGGAGTTAGATTTTGCTGGTTATCATTCAGTGAAGAGCCATTCATTGAAAGAGGTTTTAGAGGACGTAATATAGACCCACTAGGATCACTTGTTTGTGTGTTTCAATAAAGGATATTCCATTTTTAACTCAACTGTGGACTACCTACTATTTTCTATTTTATTATTTTGTAGTGTGTATTTTACAGTTTGATTTTTATTGGTGAACTAAGTGCATAACATAATTCAAGGAGTGAACTTGAAATCCTCCACACTGCAAAGTTTCTTCTTGGTTTGGTTTTAATCCAGCATAGGCTATATACCGGGTTTTCTGAGACTTTGAGGTATACCACAGATTTTTTCTTTTTGTTGTTTTTTTATTTACAATTACATATGCAAGTGATATTATTTCTAGTATGTACAATTAATGCAGGTATTCAACTAATTGTCATTTATTTGTAAGAAAGATGTGACTGTAATGTGAGCTGCATGGACTAGTCATTGTCACAGAGAGGCACTAGCATTTGGTATCCTTAAACAATTATTGCTTAGTTTTCATCTAAATAATTGAATTGTCTCTTGCTGCTTCACTTCTGCAGGTAGCCATTTCCAAATAGTTTGGTATAACCTACAGATAGCTCTTTCTCATGTAGAGGTTTTAAAAAGAGGTGTAATGCTATCTCCTTAGCTGTCTCTAAGTGTGTAGTTAGGTTCCTTGATTTGTAATTCTGTTTTCAGGGGAGGACAATTTTCTATTTTTAACAGCTTATAGAAATAAACATAGCTAGGGTGGGGTGATGAGGGCAACCTGCCCAGGGATCAAGGTCTGAGGGGGAATGATTGTCAAGATCCATTTTTTTTACTTTTTTAAGTCCTCACATAAACTTAAGAGGGAAGGATCCCCAATCAGAGAACACAATTGTTTCTTTTCCTTTTTTTTTTGTGCGAGAGCACATTAGCTCCTCAACCTAGCATCGAGAGGTGCCAGAAAGGAGACCATCACTGGTCATCAAATGACCTAACTATACAGCTGTATAGCTCTACTAGAACCTAAACTCTAACCCTAAAACTTCCACCCAGTTCCCAGCCTGAGTCTTTGCTCCCATATCCTGAACTACTCCCACTCCCTAATCCTAAAGTTTCAGATCACTCCCTAAACCTAAAACTTCATATCCTTCCCCAAACCTAAATTCCCTGATTGCTCCCAAAGCCTAAAACTCCTTTCCTGCTTCCTAAACCTAAAACACTTTCCCATTCCTTAAACCTAAAACTCCCTTCCTGCTCTTTAAGTGTAAAACTTTCCTCTCAGTCCCTAAACCTAAAATCCCCCCCCTACATCCTCACAGCTGATTCCCTGAACTCATAGTCAGGTTTGAGCACAAGCAGCAACCTACCCAAGCTACAAGGCATTTGAATTCCTGGCTCTGAGACAGTGGTTTTTAAGTGTTTGGGACTCTACTGCCTGTAGTGCTCCCTAAATAGATAGAGATAGATAGATAGACAGACAGACAGATAGATGGATGGGTAGGAGACAGTTGGGAGAATTTATTTTTCCAAGCTGCTGTTTGGAATTGTATCATCCATGAAGAAATGGATGTAAAAGATAACATCCAAAGGTTATACTTGTTCCCAAAATCTCCCCATTAATTTTCACTATTAGTTGATGTTCTACCCCACCAGTTAAAGGCAGCCAAAAGAGAGATCACTATCCTCCTGTAAAAAAGAGGTGGCCCACCAGACAAGATAGTCATAAATATACTTCATATGCTAATCTAGTACCAAAGCAGAACAAGGACTTCAGGCCAATCCTAGACCATGGTGGGCCAAACCTTTATGGAAAAATGAACCTCTTTAGAATAGTCACAATGCCAAAGATGTTGCCCTGTATGAAGGCAAATGACTGGATATACTCTCTCTCTCTCTCCTCATGAAGACTTCACAGAAGTCCAGAAGGTTCTTTTTCTCTCAGATAGTAGCCAATCACTATCAGTTCAGGCCCTAGCACAAAAATAAAAGCCTAATACAGTCCTACAGGTGTTCACTAAGTGCATAGCAGTAGTCAAAACTCATCTATGACTAAAGAGATACATGTATTCCCATATTTAATCAATTGCTTTCTCTATACAAAAAACAAAGAATAATTACAAGCAGACTGACAGACAGACCACTTTTTACAGCTCCATCTTTTGATATCTCTGTAAATCACAACAAATTGCATCTGCAGCTTATACATCAGATCATATTCATTGGCTTGCACCTGAACACAAGAGCATGTAGAATATGTCTTCCCCTGGATAGAATTTATTCCATTTATACTAAGGTTCAGAGACTTATAAAAAATCAATTCCCACTAACATCCTTGGTTCTAAGGGAGCGAGACCTTAAGGCTGCTTCAGTTTCCATGATCACCCATGTACAAGTCCACTTGAGACTCCTTCAGTATTTGCTTTCCACACAGTTGTCCTAGTTGTCAGATGATCCATAAGTCTCAATTGTTATAACACCAACTTGCAGAGGACACTTAAAGTGGTGGTTGACACTGTCAACAATCCACACGGAGTGATCTTTCTTGATGCTATCCTGCATCCATGACAGTGACCAGGGCACCTCTTCTCTGAGATGGTGAGGATATTTTGAGGGGATGATGGTCCAAGGAGTTCAAACACAGAGAGAGACCAATCTACATATCAACTTTCTGGAGATGACAGCAGTTCTCCTAGCATTGCAGGAATTCCAGAAACTCCTCCCTTCTGGAGTGATGGCTATTCAGTCAAACAATGTCTGCCATATGGTACATCAATAAGCAGGGAGGAACCAAATCTTATCCCCATTTCAAAGTGGCTATGAAAGTAAGGCAACAGGTGTTACATTTCAGTTTCTAATTACAACTCACATCCCATGAAAAGTCAACTGGCTAGCAGGTAGGCTCATCAAGTTGATCCTGATGCCTCATGGCCGATCCTTCAATCCAATGGTGACTCAGCAAATATTCAGTCACTGGGGTCAGCTTTGCAGCAACTTGTTCAGCCCCTCCCCCCCAAACACCAAGTGCTACAGCAATTCCATAAGAGGGAAGTCACCAAGGGTGCCCGCAGGCAGGTGCAAGGGGGTGCACTTGCACCCCCCTGGAACCGGCTGGCTGAAAATTTTATTTTAATTAAAAAAAAAAAAAAAAAAAAAACATTTTTTCGTTTTTTTTTTAAACTGCATTCCCCTTTAAGAATGCCCTTTGCATCCTTTCCAGTTGCACAGACGCAACAGGTCTTTGCGACCCGTTTTCATCTTCTGTGTCTGTGCAATCATTGGTTTACGTCTTTTACGCGCCTACCGGGATTTGAATTGCAGAGGACGTTTGGACTGTGGACGCACCAGATGAATGTAGAAGGGAGAGGTAGGTGTGTGTATGTATGTATATATGTATATATGTATATATATATATATATATATATATATATATATATATATATATATATATATATATATATATATATATATATATATATATATATATATATATATACATATATATATATATATATATATATATATATATATATATATATATATATATACATACATATTCAATCATGCAAGAGCACCATTATCTGGTAAAGCACAACGTGGATCTGATAATTAGAAGATTAGAAGTGAGTATAAAATGTATTTTAACTTGTACAAAGCTGCACTGTAAGACAGCAAAGGAACACAATTTTGGAAATTTTAACACAACAAAAGAGACTTTGAATGTTGTAGATCAAATGATTCTTGCACTGAACAGATAATACCTAGTATAGAACTACAATAAATAATTTAAGCACAGAACTGTGCAAGCATGTATAAAATGGAACCCAGTAGTATCAAAACCAATCCCACAAAAGGAAAAATGGAGGTAATGCCAAGAACTGGAGCAGCACTACAATGACGTCATTGTAGTAGTGCTAATGAAAAACAAGATGCACCAAATCTGGTGGAAAACTATAACAGCACCTTCTTAAGGAATGCAACTAAAGAAAGGCAATAATTTTCATTTTGTAAAAATGGTACCGCTGAGAACAAAAGATTCACAAATTTTATGTAAGTACTCATTTCAGCTGCTTTAAGATGTGCGTAGAAAATATAAATATGGACACTCAGACAGGTGGTAGTGACTTTTATATACAGATGACCAAAAAAAGAGAATGAAACCCTTCAAATTTTCACATATTTTTCAACGTTTTCAAAAGTACAGATGTAAACAATATTGCTCCAAGAGTGACTCTCCCAAAAAGAATGATGCAGATTAGACAATGCAATTCTTAATTAACCCAATTTATTTAGTTAATTAGTGCTTTTAATGAGGAAGTCCATCTAAATGAAATCCTTTCACAATCAAGGTAATGAATGAAAGTGTCATGACCACTACTACTTATACAAATATCATGCTTGAGTTAGGAATACATGAATATTCTGAATTATACAGTGACTGGCCATTAACATTCAGAAACAAGCACGCTGATTGGTCAGCCCAACCAGTGTGCCCATTGTAAATTGAGCATATACTAACAGCAAAAGTCCATTTGAGTGGTCAGACTTTTTTTTTAATTGCTATCTCTTAGACAAGCACTAGTCTGAATGAAGGACTCTGAAATTAAAAAGCATGTCATTATTTTTTGACTTTGTTTCTCATAAAATGTATTTTCTGACAAATCATTGAGGAACAGTCACAAAATAATGACAGGCATTTCAGTTTCAGACTTTCTTTCCATCAGAAAATGGACACGTATTCACATTTTTCCAAATAAGAGGTACATACAAGGCCAGAGAAAACAAGTACAAGTATCCTGTTTTTTTGCTTATTTTTACGGGTAATTTATAGCACTTTTATTGTCTGCTGCATACTTTTCTAGCTAGTTTCACTGTGTGTGAGGTATTAACTGGATCTTTTATACATTTGTTAATCACCTGTTTGGGATTGTTTATTCTGATTTTTGTATCTTCTGCTCCCCCTTATTCCCTTTCCACTTTACCAAAAAAAATGTCTAAACTTGTTTCCTGCCTTTCCTTTAAGTAGTCTAGTCCAGATACAGATTTGCTGTATCCAGGACTGTTTGTAAGCTTCTGAGTCCCCGCCGCTTAGCTATGGTTAAACTATTCCCGGCCAAAGTCTGCTCCTCAAATTTTCCCTTAGAACTAGCCAGTTTTTTAGTTGTAGCACTCAAATCTGTTTCTTTGAGCTCGGCACTTGTTCAGAACTCAATGTAAGCACTAAATAAGCTACAATTTACTACAGCACTCAACTTTCCTCACTTGTCTAGAGGAAAACAAGTTTTAGTACTTAATAAATAAGCACCTATCCAGGCATGTCTAAGGGTCAGCTACCAATGTTTTCTCCTATCTACCTGATGAATCTGGGCATCCTGGGGCAATGCAGCAATTGCCTCATGTACACAGACAACCTTCTCCTCCTACCACCCAACACTACAACCTGTGAGAGATGCACTTGTATAACCAAACTGGAACCAAAGCTCTTCAACCAAGACTGGACTAGACAGTCAAGAGGAAAGGGTAAACACTTGCACCACACTCATCACAAAGTCCCTCAAAACCTACACCAACAAAACACATAGAAACACAAAACACACACCTACATTCATGGAGGCTCTCAATAAAAATCTGCCCAAGCAACAGGGACCTCCAAAGCAGCAATGCAAGCAACCTCCAGCCTCCCAACACAACCCAAATGACACATAGCTCACAAACTCAGTGTGTCACTCAACCACAGCCCATAAGTCATAACAACATATCCAACACTCTAGTCATTGGTGACTCTATAGTCAGGCACACTGATGTTCCACTACTCAGGCTAAACAAGGAGAAAGTTACTATCAGCTGCCTGTTGGGTGCCAGAATCTGCCACATAATGCACAAACTCAAGTCACTCCAACAAGTACAAATATGCCTTTATATTTATGCACATACATAGTATATATGCTTGTTTTCATATATTTTGTTTAATGGTATTATATTAACTTTATATATATTTTTCTCAGATTATTAATATTTTATTTTATTTTGTTTTATAATGTGTTTTCATTCTATATTTAGTTCATGTTCATAGATTTGTAGCGGTGAGAAATGTCTATGCATTATCTAGTGTGCTCAAACCCATAGCGAATATAATGTATACTTGTAGGTTGCAATTGTAGCTAGAGTTCAGGTTTAATTACTGAGTGTATCTAAGCAATTGTGACTTTAAGTAGCTATTGGATTAATTGATTGATTGTTAAATTGAAAGTATGGTATTTCCTCTGTATTTGTATAAAAGGAAGTGTAGAATGGATGCATTTTAAGATCTGTTCTTCATAAAATCTGTGGTTTCTGTATTTTTGTGCCCTTGCAAAGCCAGTAGTGCATTGATGCAGTGGTAGCAGTGTTGCCTGACAGCTACATGTTCTTTGGTTTGATTCTTGGCTGGGGTGCCTTACCTACTAAAAGTTAGCTTTTGTTCCAAGTCAGACATTCCTGGTTAACAAATGTTAAAAATGACACATTTGAATATCAAACTTCATATTCTTCAGAAAGTGCATGGTAACACAAAAGCTTTTATTCTAGCAATTTTCTAAGTGTATAAGATGGTTATTTGAAATTTGTCCCTATTTTTGGGACTGTATTCCCCCATTATTGGCTTCATCCAGGTTTTGTGCTAAGGTTGAGAGCTATGGTAAGAACTGAATATGTTTGGGGGCAGGGGGCTATATTCCCCCATTACTAGCTTTGTCTGGTTGTTTTTTGCTAAGAGATTGAGAGCTATGGTGAGAACTGAATTCACTGAATGTTTGGGGGCTGTATTCACCCATTATTGGCTTTGTTCAGGTGTTTTGTGCTAAGAGGTTGACAGCTGTGCTATGGTGAGAACTGAATTCACTAGATGGTAGCCATTTAAGTTTCTATCTTCCTCTTTCACAAAACAGCTTATTTGGCATAATGGTATGTTGCTCTGTTTTGCACAGGGTCCCCCTGGGTTCAAGACGTGGCAGTGAAATATATGGTGGTAATGCAGCATTTTATTCTAGCAACTTTCCAACATTATACAAACAATGTTTAAAATGTGTCCCTGGTTTTTGCCCCCCCCCAATAAATTTTGGCTTTTTCCAGATTTCTTGTGCTGCAAAGTTCAGAGATATAGCTGAGTGTTAAGTAGATTTTACAAGGAGCTGTGAGCTGCAGGGGAACAAAAGTTTAGTGCTGCTTATGCTTAGTCTGCTTGCATTGTTAATAGCACAACAGCTAGTGTATTTGCTTTTGATGCTCAAGGTTGTGGGTTCTACTCCCACAGTAGATAGATGCATTGCTGATACTGTACTGTGTTATAAAAGGGGTGGATGCTGCAGTCCTTTTTGGCAAAGATACCTAGTAACTATGAACCTGTTATCAGTTTGCTATCCATTCCCTATTGTGGTATTACTAGCTTATTTTTTAATGCATGCAACATAGGCAATTTATTCTTCAAGGGCAACAGGCACTTTATTGTAGATGAAACAATGACATATAAAGTTGTTTGCTAGCATCAACCTCTTTATTAGTTACAAATTTCTTTAATGTGGATTTTACTACTACAGAGATTGTGCATATACTGGTGGACTATAGAAGGTTGAGGAGACTTTTTATGATGGAAATGTTCTGAATTGGGCAGTTTTGTCATTTGGTGTATGCATTTTGTTTCATTGTTTACTGGAAAAATGCTCAAAACAATACATTTAAAATGCCCTCTAACAACTGTACTATATTGTACAAGGAATATAATGTAATGCAGTCGGGAAGGTGTATCAAAGAGCATGTGTATGTTTCATGTTCAAGGGGCCTATGATTTTGAAAATAGCCCAAAGTTAATATTTATCTGCCACTGGCAAAATGTATTTTCTTTGAATGTGGGTTTCAATGTTGTTTCAATGCATGTGAGTTTCAAAGGCAGAGAAGTTTTAATGCTAAGTCTATTTTCATTGTGAGACTGCATTGCTTTGTTTAACAGATATCTATTAGGGTTTGTGCTGTAAAATTTTCAAATGAAATCTAAATCATCGCAGAAGTAAAGCAGTATGCACATTACAGTGCTTATGGTAAATGGGGCAAAATAACCAAGGAATGCAGCATTATAATGGCTGCAGGGGGGAGGCTCCATTCGACCATGATTTTGTGAGGGGGGGGTAGCAATCTCAGACAGCCCCGATTGAACTG
Source organism: Protopterus annectens (assembly GCF_019279795.1). Taxonomy (NCBI): domain Eukaryota; kingdom Metazoa; phylum Chordata; order Ceratodontiformes; family Protopteridae; genus Protopterus; species Protopterus annectens. The sequence goes on along the minus strand of NC_056741.1, from coordinate 330,586,248 downwards.
TACCTCTCAGTTGTCCATATTTTTGCAGAATGAATAGATATTTGCTTCTTATTTTTGGTTTGTTCCTCATACAATTTGTGATTTTCTAGCAAATAATTTAGGAATGAAGTCACTAAATGATGGACATTGAGTTTCAGATGTCATAACCTTCAGAAAAATGTATGCTAATGCAAGACCTGCTATTCTATCACTTGTCTTAAGTTTGTACAAGAACAATTTTTAGTAGTGTTTGTATGTTCTCCCAATATTTGGCCTTGTCCTGATTTCCTGCATTAAGAGGATGACAGGTATGTGCAGATCGCTTTGTAGAATTAGGAATATCCAAACCTCTTCATTGTCCCCAATTTTGGCTCAAAATGTTGATCTCCCCTAATAATCCCTCCTCAAAATGGCAATTTTGGAAGAAAACGTGATTGAAGTCTCCTAAAATAATGTTGTTGGCTTAATGCATAGGGACACTATATTAGTTAGGTAGGAGATATGGACTGATGGGGTACATAGAGAGTTAAGTATGACACAGTAAGGAGTTTTGTTAATGCTAAGCTGGATGCAGAGAAATTCCACGTCATTATCTCACCTAGCAAGTCTGGAGATGAATTGTTCTTTAAGAATATGTAGACACCATCACCCTTTCATCTAAGGTGGTAGGCCTGAACTTGTGGCAGGTATTGAAATCCTGCATTAAAGGAGTGCTGTCATCGGTCTTGAACTAGGTCTCAGTGATGATGCATATATAGATGTTTTCCAGGGGAAGCAGTGCTTGTAAGTAGTGGACTTTTTAGCTTAGGCTCTGAAAAGGAAATTGGTTATTTTCTAATTCATGTAGCTATAAAGTTCAGTATAAAAGCTGTAACAGTTTCTGAATGCAAACACACTATTTAAGCAGCATCATGGTAGGGAGTACTTCGGTAGAGAAAAATTCAACTATATACATAGACATGAGTTCCTTTATACCTTTCTGTCAAAAACTAACACACACCATGGTCACACACAGTTTAAAGTTGTTGTAACTTTGAAAAAATCTATTTATGTATGTCTTGCACTAAGAAGTTGAGGTTTGTGTGACAGATTCAGAGAGAGAGAAATGCCCTAGTTAGATCTAACAGGTGGAATTTATTTTCAAGTGCATTTTCAAGGAATTATGAGCTTCAAGGGAAGCAAAGGTTAATGCTGCTCATGCCAAGTCTGCTTAAAATGTGCAACTGTTTTGTTTAGCAAATGGTATCATTATTGTGGTATAGAATTTTAAAGCAGTGTTAGGACAGTTGGAAGCATCTTGATGCAAAGGGCTGTAGGTTCTATTCATACAGCATGTACATTTGTATTTTAAGGGGGGTATAGTACTGCTGTTCTTAGTATGTTCTCCTTTGGATGAGACACCTAATAACTATGAACCTGTTTTTCAGCCTGCCACCCATTCCCTATTGCAATATACCAACTTACCATTTATTTTAATGTAGCACAGGCAATTTATTCTTAAAGGGCAACAGGCAGTGAATTTGTAAATGAAACACTGAAATATAAAGCTTTTTCTAGCAACAACCTCTTCATTGGTTTCAGATCTCTTTAATGTGGAATTATTCAGATGACTTTTACTTCTGCAGAGATTCTGCATATTGATTGATATTGGTGGATTGTATGACAGACGTTTGAGTGGCCCTTTATGGTTGAAATGTTCTGAATTGGGCAGGTTGTCATTATTGGTTCATATGATTTGTTTCATTGCTTAAAGGAAAAATGCTCAGAACTATAAATTTAAAACGCACTCTAACAAGTGGAGCTGTATTATACAAGGGATATAATTCAATTATTATGTAGTATAATTAATACTGTCAGGAAGGTGAATCATAACTTTTGCATGGTTCTAAAAATGTGTGCAAGGAGCCTATGATTTGGAAACAGGCCAAAGGTAAACTTACCCTGCCACTGGCCAGATGCATGTTCGTTGAATGTGGGTTTCGATGCTGTTTCTGGATGTGGGTTTCAAAGGTAGAGAAGTTTTAATGCTGTTTGTTTTCATTGTAAGACTATTGCTTTGTTTAGGTTTAGTAAATGTCTATCAGTGTTTGTGCTATAAAATTTGAAATAAAAGTTGTAAATGAAATCCAGATATCTGTAATCATTGTAGAAGTAAAGCATAAAACAGTATGCACACTGAGAGATTTGAACAGTGTCTATGACAAATGGGGAGAAATAGTCAAGTAATGGGACACTGGAATGGCTGCGTGGGCAGGGGGTGGGGGTGGGGCTTAGTGGGTGAGGCAGCAGAGGGTGGGGCTGTGTGGGTGGGGCTTGGGTTTGCACCCCCCTGCAAAAAATCCTGCGGGCTCCCTTGGAAGTCACCACATGATGCTGTAGTCTGTCAATGTCCCTCCAGGCTATTGCAGAACTGGAAGTGGGATCTTTAGAAAAATGGAAGGAGGAAATTACACAGAATTATATAAAATTTGTAGGAATACTACTTGAAGAATAGTGTTTAACCATAGATTGTACACAAGATGCTTACTAAGAGCAATACATTTTTTTTTCTATCACTGATCTTAAACTTATAAGCTGGTACTTTTCTTCCTCTGACTTACATAGGTCTTACTAAGGGGAATCGTATTTGCTCTGATCCAGACCTGTCTGATGTGTTGAAAGGGTTAGCCAGATGTGTCACTTGGCTGACAGATCACCATGACTTCAGTGAATTATAATGGGAAGGGAACCTCCTACAAGGGAATATGTAACACCTTGTTGTACCTTGTGCTATCAGAAGCTCTCAGACTAGTTAAAATGCATCTTGAGGAACCACAGTCAAATATATAAGCCCAAGGGGAGTGTCTCTAACATGATCCAGTAGTGGCAATAAATATGTAATTTTATCTACTCTGTAGTGAACTTCTTAAGAATTCCTTTGACAATGCTACATTTTATGGAGACCTTTTCACAAATAGCTTACTCGTGGAGAAAGTCCTGACATTGTAGCTATCTACACACTGACTCGTCTAGATACATTCCTTTCATAATTTTACCAATACAACCCGTTAAAAGACACAATAATAATTTTTTACCATTCTCCTGTTCTTTATACATTTTACTCACATTGACAACTTCTGCCTCTGTCGTGGAAACTTGAAACAAAAGCATATACATTTGCCAACTGTTTTTGTTAACATTCTGCTAAGATGATCTGCAAGAAGAGGGCATTTTGGAAATAGCATTTATTTTAGTTATCTTACCTTAACTTCCAGCATAACGTCTAAGTCTCTGTACCTGTCTAGTTCTTCCCTACCATCCTTAAGCAAGGCTTCACAGCTTAGTGTTTCAAGTTGTTATGGATCTGCATTTACTGATATTCTGAAGTATCCATTTATTTTATTTATTAAACGTTGCTCACTTGAGGAGAATTACATTTTATTGGAGTCCTTCATATAGAAATATCCAGACAATAGAAGCAAGTAACACAACTATAGTCAATACAAATTGCATGGAATTTGCATAACATTATGTAAGAGTAATTACAGTGATAAGTAAAATAGAAAAGTTAGAATAATAAGTTCCATGAACATGGCATGACTTCTCAAAATAAATGCATATGAATAATTGCAGGCATTGAAAAAAACAGGTAAAATGGCACAGTATTATTACCTATATAGAATTGATGGTTTGTTATACATGATGTCTGTTTCTAGATATGATAAAATATAGGCAAATATTGTTTAGCAAGTTATCAATCAGATGAGCGTTAATAAGGTGGAAGTGATGCACAGATATATCAAAACTGGTAGTATACCATAATTAGGTGATTGAATGCAAATTTCCTGTAAACAAAGCACCCAAGGCAGATTTTCCAAAGTGGCTTCTCATGCAGTGCTTTGGCATTGTTTTGGCAGGTCACAGTTGTGTAAGCTGTGTTTCACCCTTAATGGATGTTTCACTTTTCCCTAATGTTGTATGACCATGCAGTTAGCATATGTAAGTAAGGGGGTGTGAGTTTGAAGTCCCCTATATGGGGGTACAATGGAGCTTGCTCCCTACAAAAAATATTCTAGTGATTTTCTCTGAATATTGCATTTTAGCTTTTGTAGCTGCTCCTAGTAGGTGATAACACAGTTCCCCTTCAAAACATTTAAAACCAATAACATCTAAAATCATAACACTGGAACCATAACATCTAAAACCCATAACATTGGAACCATAACATCTAAAACCCATAACATTGAATTTCATAACATCTAAAATGTGCAACACAACATTGAACGCTACAAATAACATGAAAATAACATCCCCTCCACATATAATGGCACCAAACTAACAAACACACTTTTTCCTACATTTCTGTAGGGGGTAAGCCCCTCTGCACCCCCCCATGTGGGGGGCTCTGCCCGCACCCCCCCGTAAATTAAGTATACCAGCTCCGAGATCACACTACAGTGGGAAAAAGTTAATTTCCTAACCCCACTGTATCATGAGCACCATAAAGAATGTACACATAATGTCTATATCACTTACCTGTATTGCCTAAAAAACACATACAGAGTGGCAAAATAAACACTATATGTTGTGTTGTGTCTTTCGGCTTATCCTGGTTAGGGGTCGCCACAGCAGAACTCCGGTCCGCTAATGTTTGGTAGTGGATTTTTACGTGTCGAGTTACCAGCCCTGACGCACAACCTTCAATGAAGGTATGCCCATTCACGCATGCCTCCACACAGAAGATGCTCTAGCTGAGAATCGAACAGGACAACATCTTGCTGTGAGGCGACAATGCTACCACAGCACCACTACCGCGGTTAAACACTATATAAATAGTATAAATTCCTACACTATATAAATAACTATAGAAATAAAAACTACAACATCTCATAGTGATCCCACAAGATTAACAGATTAAACTATAACATTTACACGTTTGATGATGATACACTATTCGATATTATACATTTTAGATGTTATGGTCTCGATGGTTTGATTTTAGATGTTATGGGTTTTTGATGTTTTGAAGGGGAACTGATAACACATAGTAGATGACTTGAAATTAATTGCATTAGTGCTAGAGAATTAGGTGATGTCAAAACTGCAAGTTCATTTTTGTAAAAAAAATATTTAAGTAAGACCTTTTATAAGCTTCTTGCCTGGGATTGTGGATATAGTGATTTATTCCATAGTTTCTCAACTGTATAGGGAAACCTGAAGTCCCTATATTTGTTGCAGAATATAGCAAAGGGCACTATATGAAAGGCTGCAGCTCTCATAAGGTCTCCAATAGATAGTTGAAATGAGTGAATGGCAGTTGTTTCAAAATAATAGTTCTGAAGCATAGCACAGATGTGTGAAAGAAAGGTGATGAGTGAATCTGAGTCAGTACAGATTGTAATTCTTCTGTGATGTGCTGAGGGAAATCCAGAAGGCCTGTTATAAGCCTACTCAAGTTCATGAAATAATGGAAAAGAAATAGAAGTAAATGTGAGAAAATACATAAGTGGTAGAAATAGGTTGGAGTTTGCAGTAACTAACCTTTAAGCACCTGTTAAGACAGCTGTGGTCTGTCAAATTAGTCTAGTTTTATATTGCCCTCAGGTTCAGTGACTGCATTTTCACCTGAATGTACATATTGATGATCAGTAATTCACTAAAGGAGCCTTCTCTGTGGTGGTTAATTCAAAAGTTGTAATGGCTACTTTTCCTCCATTAACAGTTGAGGCAGGTGTGGGAGCTGTGGATCATGACATTCAAAAGTGGTGGTTGAAATGACCTTGGAACAGAAGAACACAGTTAGGTGTAGACTCATGGAGATTAGCCAAGATTGTAGGGAATGACGTAATGCTTCAGGTTAGATGTTAATGGAATCTTACACTCATGATGATAGTGAAATCGTCAGCATATTTAACTTCTTGAGTGATTAGTTATACCATTTACATAAAAGATGAACAGCAGAAGACCAGCTACCAAACCATGGGGAACGCATACATGAACTGATACAGAACTGTAAATAACACAAGTATTCCATTTTATAACATGCGTTAAGTACAAATCACTAAGAGTGAAGCCATAACATTCCAAGGCCTCCATTAGCTTGTTATGGGAAACTGTATAAAATGCTTTACAGAGGTGAAGGAAACCATATCATTGGATTAATGGGTGTCTGAATCTCTCGTGTTAAGGTCCAATGGGAGCTGGTCTCCTACAAAAAGTAGCACTGATCTAACATGGACAGAAAGACACTGTAATACTTCTGCAGTAATAATTTCATCCTTAGCTAGAAGGACATAAATACGGGAGATCAGCAGACATTTACTATCACTGACTTTGATGTAGGCAAGTATAGAGCAAGAGATCTGTGGATCAAATATGAAATAAGTAATATCACTGTCATTGAAATTAGCAGCAAAGATACATAGAAAACAGATTAGGGGATCAGTGGAACTCATATGGAGCAGATAGGACTATCACAATATAAACTGATGAAATCTCCCAGAAGCCTTATGAGTCATCCCCAACCAAGCAATATTAAATTCTGTTAGTTTGAATGAAACATTCAAATCACTTGACTTGAGCCAAGTTTCTGAGATGGACAAAATGTTAGGTTGGTAAAAGGAAAACCAGCTATGTTGATGCAATTTGTTATGCTTAATTCTAGCATTAATATGGTCTACTTTCAGGGTCTATATTACATGATCGAAGTTTCAAAACTTCGAATCTGATATGGTCAACACCATATAATTGAAGTTTTGAAACGTCAAAAATGTAATAAAGCACAACAACCTACAAAAACAAACCATTTAAACACTCTAAGCAGGGGGGCAAGCCCCCTTACACCCTCCACGTGGGGGGCTGCACCCCCCCCAAACTCCCAGTTATGTAAATATACCAACTCCGGGATCACACTACAGTGCAGAAAAGAGAAATTTTCCCTTTCCATGCTGTACAGAGATCTCCGTTAAAAGATTTGAAGTTTCAAAACTTCAATCATATGGTGTCAACCATATCAGATTCAAAGTTTTGAAACTTCTATCTTCTGATATAGAACCTACTTTCAAGGACTTACCTTCTATTTATTTGTACTTCTTTCTGTATGATTAAAATAGCCACCTTTCACACCCTCCAAATATATTGTCTCTGTTCTCAGTTTGAACTAGCTGGATAGAGAAACTTGATTGTGATAGCATGTATCACATATTTCAAAAACATCACATTGTCTTGCTTCACTGAATGTTAGAAAACAATTAACTTGCTGGTCATCATGGCTTCTAGTTTTTGTGACTGTACTGAGAGATAAAGGTAGCAAGATTTTGCAATACCCCACTGTCTTTGGGATGTCTGGAAACTTAAATACTTTTTTAACTGTTACAAACATTTTGAATCTGGTTGGAGTTGGTCAGAAAATGGTTGATGAGTTATTTCTTGCTGGTGTGAACAAGTTGAAAGTGTTCTGGTAAGCTACAGCTGATTTCAGTCTTTTTAGCGATTTAAAAGTGAGTTTTGAATGTTGTAACATGCATGAATCTTCCTGAAGTAAATAGTTAATGCTTAAAACATGTTTGCAGTATATCTGAAAGTGAGTAGTTTCTTTGATCTACAGAACTACAGTAGGTCCATGCCTCAGGCAGACTGCTGCAGCTTTTGCTTTCCCACAAAATGGCTGTGACTGTCCTAATACTGTTAAAGGTACTGATAATATTTATTTATTTACATTTTGTTGACCATGTAAGACCAGCCATTTTCAGAGGGGAACCAGAAAGAAACAAAAAAAAGTGAAATGAGAAATAAAGATAATAAGATAAAATCAATGTTGAAAAAATGATAGTGGCAGTAGTAACAACAACACACAAATAAAAGGCATCTAATAAACTATTAGGCGCCTTTTATTTGTGTCTTGTTGCATAGATGTAAAGGCAAATAATTTCATGCTAGGTTGAAAAAAATGTGTAGTAACAACATCTTTAGAATCAATAACATGAATAAACTGTAAAGTATATGAAAAACAAAGCTAACTTGCTGCAATTGTGTACAAAGACATGTAATAGTTAGAATATGTATAGAACATGCAAAGGGTAGGTACAGGAAGTTTAACAAGACAGTAGGGAGGATACGTGGGTGCAGACAGGGTGAGTCACATGACAGATATAGGCAAATACTAAGCTACCTGTCTGGAGACTATTACAAGCTTGGCCAATAACTACAGGTCAGAATCAAACCCTATACCTTGTACCTGAAAAATAAGGACTTGTATGTAAGTAATCTAATGTTCATATATCACTGTAGTAAGGATCTGAAAGCTGAGTACTTTTATTATTACAAAGGATTTTATATGGGAATGTAAAGTGAATGTAGTTATTTCAATTTGGGAATGTCATACAGCATCATTTATTAAGTATGTCACAAGTGTGTATTCTGCTAATTAGTTAGGGTAGCACATTTTGCAATTTTGTAGTAGTAGTAGTAGTAGTAGGATTCTAGTTTGTGGGATAGAGTCTTGCTGAAGATGCCAATAGTGATAAAAACATTTAGACATTTAGGCTTAAGTAATAGATTTGTGAAGGTGAATTTTGAAGATGGAGATGGGCTGTTTTTGTTATAGTAAAGGGCACCCAGTTTTTGTGAATATCTTGCACTATGATGTTGGTATGTTTGGTAAGTTTATTATCAATCGTCACCCCAAAATACTTCTGTCGAGCTAATGTCTGAAAGCTAGGATTATTTATCATAGTGGGATTTAGGGGCATCCCTTAGTCTCTGTGGACAAAAGTCACAAGTTTTTTTTCCCATTTAGTGTAAGCTCTGAATCTTGCAACTATGATAGAAATATTATTTATGAAATGTTGCATGTTGGAAAAAAGTGAAATTAAGTAGCATTTTTTCATATTTGTGAAAACTTTGAAAATGAAATATTGGGAAAAGGATGATGTTCCCTTTCTCCAGCATCCCTATGCATCGATGTAGGAGACATTTCTTTTGTGTAAAACTTACTTCCAAGTGTTGACTCTATGTGCTTTCAGTGACTAAGTTATATATTTGAATTTGCTGGCTCATTGGATATATTAGTCAATGAACCTCTGCTCTGACTATATTTTATTTCTCCATACTTGGCAGTATTTTTTTCATCCTTTATTTTATCTGGGGGCTATTTATTCCATTCTTATGAGTTGTATGTGCTGATTTGCAGAATTTTGTCATATTCATTAATCATATTGAGTGCCAATTACATGACTTCATTCAGTGTTTCTGAGTGTCTGATTTATTAACTGTATTCTGTTTACCTTATTTTCCATTTGGTCACACTTATCTACCAGCAATGGATTACTGCCTTGCTTATGCCAGGGATATGCTCCTGGCTTTATGACCCTTTGACACTACCTAACTATACATCTAAGATATGCAAAACTTAGTGTACTGAGGAAAAAGAGAAAACAGTGAGCTGACTTACTCCAGTCATCTTTGGTGGACTATGAGATACAGTCAGTATTATTGATGACTACAGTCTTCAGTAGGGTGAAATCAACAAAGTGCAGACCTTGTTCTACATTTTTAATTTCTTAAAATCTTTTAGTTTACAAAAAAAAAAAAAGAAGTTCTACACTTTTTTTAATTTCTCCAAATCTTTTGGGTTTCTAATACTATGATGGGAATGGACCCTATTCCTAAGTCAAAGTACGATTAAAAGTTCATGAAATTAGATTGTTTCAATCTTTGATGTCAGCCAAAAGTGCCCTTTGCACCACTCGCAATGTGCCCAGTAATGACTCCTTCAGCAATTCATATGGGGTTACATGGATTGGTAACATATCTAAATACGATTGTAGATTCTTGTTTATAAGACCCATTGCTCCAAATACTATTGGAACTGCCTTCCACATTGCTCTTGTTTCTGCGTGCAGATCCTGATATTTTATGACTTTGTGTCTCTCTGTATGCAAGACACTGTAGTCACTGGGTGTAGCAATTTCAATGATCAATGCTACTTTTCTCTTATTTTCTTATACCACTATATCTGGTTTTCTAGCCTCTGTCTTTTGCACTGTTGGTAATGGGTGATCCCATGTGATATAAACTTCATCATTTTCTATGATGCTTTGTGGCTCATGTTTCCAGCGTTTTTCAGCCACATCAATACCATAATGTTTACACAATCCCCAGGGCAACAGTCTTGCCACATTATTATGCCTTTCAGTATACAGTCCTTCTACCATTAGTATATCACAGTCAGCAACGAGGTATGTGACTGCTTGCAATTTGGTCTTACAAAACCTACATTTGTCTGATTATCCCACATGTTCAATGGACTTTGTAAACCAGCGTGTATGTAGTCAACTATCTTGGGCTGCCAATATTAACCTTTCATCTCTTGGTTTGAATTTGCCTCTTCTTAACCATTCCTGCATTCATTCCTGATCAACATGAGGTTCTTCCAGAAGTTTTCTTTATTTGCAGCTATATTTATGCTTTTTCCACATTTCTTGCCTTCTCATCTAGTCCTTCACATTATATTCTTTCTATTGTTTTTGGCACATTCAGTTGCTGCCTGATTTTTATCTACTTTTGGTTTGGTTTCCATTCCTACTTGACGCCAATATGCTTCTGCTAAATTAAGCAGAGAAGTCATCTTAGATTTATTCTCCTCATGTTTCAAATTTTTCACTACATTTGGGTCTTGTAAGGTCAGCAGATATGTGTGGAGTCCCACAATTGCAGATCTATACATGTAATCAATTTCAAGGAGGCCCATCCCTCCTTCAAAATGGGGAATATATAATCTTGGTATGCACTGATTTTTATAAATCATTTTGTGAGCATGAAGCATTCTTCTTGTCTTCCTATCTAATCATCATACACTATATGAGGTACTCACTGTTCCCTCAGGCCATTTGCAGTAGTTAGCTTGCATCTACACTCCTCTAGTCTTAGTCACATTTTTCAGCTCTTAACACTGTGTCATTGTGTAACAAACTAGGCATCATATCTGACCCAATATATGATGCAGACTTAGTGTTTGTAGTAGAAACCCGGCTGAACAAAAGCTATGTTTTTTTTCTTTAAGTTACATTAACCCTCCTTTTCTTCCTTCATAATTGCAGACCAGATTAGATTGGGGTGGGAGTGAGGTTGTGATCTGTCATTGTGCAGTCACTATACTAAAGAAGAATGATGCCAGAGCTACTAATTCCTTGGAAATCATCACAGGAGCAGTTAAAACTCTGGGTTATATACCTTGTTTACTGTCCCAGTTATATTAGGATATTTCTTCAACAGTTCACTGACTTCCTTGTATCACTTCTGTGTTGACATCCCTTAGGTGGCTAATCCTTCATTACAGACAATAAGCAGTCAGTAACTCATTTAAAAGAATTCCACTGTATTATGCAAGGATTTAAGTTTGTTCAGGTTGTTGCCTCTGCTCCCATCTTCATTGCCATTCTTTGGACTTGATAGTCATGTTAGGGGTCAAGACCAATGATGTGTTGTTGGAATATGTGACTTTGTTTGTCCACTTTATTCTTTAACAGAAAACTGACCTATCCAGGGTGTAAACCCCATCATTACTGTACTGTGTCAGAATTTTCAGGACTGTGATATTGCAAATATTGCGGACTTGGTTGAGGCTTAGATGATGACAGTTATAGCCACCCTCAATATCCTAGCCCAAACTGCATATGCTTAGTCCACCTTGGATTTTGTGAGTTCAATCAGGACCTATATGACCTGAGAATGAGTGGGTGAAAACTTAAACACAGCCAGTATCATGCAGGCTGACTTGATGATAGAATTTACACAGATAATCACTACTTATTTTACCAGGCAGTGATTTCCTGAAATAAATTACTGTACTTGTCTTGGGTGGATCTCTGATGTAGCAACTGACTGGCAATTCTCTGCTGAGTAGCTGGAAAACTATGCGGTCTGGATCATTTGGCCACTTTGGAAACTTTTTCATCTCAGTAATGTGATTTGGCTGCTAGATATTTTGCTGAAAAGCTTGCCTGAATTAACACAATCTCTGCATGTTTTGCCAGTAGGGTCAGCAGGTAGTTCTAGGGAGATATTTCCATTTACAGAATAGTACGACTTTCTAATTCCAGCTTATGATGATTTCATCTCTCTGGTTTCCTGCATGTACCTAGGTACATGTAGTTTTTTTTAATGCATTCTCTATCAGTCATTTTTTCCCCTTCCTAGAAGATCTGGACTCTAACCTGTACAAGATTGCAGTTGCCTTCCTTCAGTTTGAGCTTTCCAACTGTACTAAATGAGGCCTTGATCACTTCCATTCGGGAAAAGACTTGTTTAAATGTTGAAGATCTGGACATTTATAGCCTGACCTTCAATAGTCCCCATCTGGAAAAGGTCATAGAGAAGGTGCTTTCTATTCAATTGAAGTCTCGTGTATGAAATAATGATTTGTATGCTCCTTTTCAGTCTGGTTTCCAATCTAAACACAACACTTAAATAGCTGCTACCAGAATACTTAAATTATTTCCTTTTGGTTCAGGGTTCATTATTGTTAATCTATCCAGATCTTGCTTTTGATATTGTGGCTTGTGGGATTCTATTGGACTGTTTACATTCATACTGTAGCATCACTGGTGTCACCTTGGAGTGGTTTACCTTCTGTCTAGCAGGGCATACTCAAAGAACTGTGTCAGAGATAAACTCTGCTTTTTACTTGTGATGCACAACAGGACTCCATTCTTTGCCAAGTTCTACTCACTGCTTACCGGCCTCTTCTTTGAGACATTACACACAGAAAAGGGTACACTCTCAGAATTATGCTGATGACATGCAGCGGTAACTCTCCATCCAATTCAACTATGGATTGTTGGATCTGACCTTGACACCGATTAGGAAGATATTCCTTCAGGGCTCTGGCTCTTCCCCTACCTATAATTCCCTGTGCTCACCTCAGATCTCATTTGCCATGGAAGATTTCATGTGCATCTTTGGGTGCTCCATTGATTTTTGTTCTTCATCAAAAGAAATTGTATTCTTTACTTGTTCCTCCCCTACAGAATAGTAGTAATTTAGTGTTTTTTTAGGTAGGTAGTTTTCCGCAGGATATTTAGTAATTTTAGTAGTTATAGTAGTGTGTTTTGTAGTTTCAGTAGTAGAGAGTTTTGAAGTTCTAGAGTTTTCTTAGTGTGTAGTGCTGTTTATTTATATCAATAATTTTAAAAGTGTTAGCTATACAGTTTAAGATATTTGCTATTGTTAATTGGGGTCCAACATATCAGAGACACAGGGATATAAAAAATGCTTTGAGTGTACTGCCCTGACAGGATCCTCACCAGATATATGTTCACCTGGAACCCCCATGTCAAACTTGTGCTTCCTTCAGCACTAGGACACTACAACAAAGGAAAGAAAAACTAGTATTAAAGGGATTCTTCTTGTGGAGCCTACTTCCTGTCCTTCAGCTGCTCAAGCAGGGAAAATTTAAATCAAAGGAAAAAAAGAAAAAGAGAAAGACATGGATATAGACAAACCAGGAAAAGCAAAGAAAAGGACAATAGATCTGTCTCTTATTCTAGGATGGCTCTTATTCTAGGACCTGATCCAATGATTCCTCGACAACTGAATCCATCAGCTACTCATAGGTTCATAGGTAGGTACTAGGCTATCTGCCCAAGGGCATTTATAAGCCTAGCCAGAGTTTGTTGGCTTTTGCTGCCCCATTGATTAATTAACTGATCCTCTATCAAGAAGAGCCAATGAAGTGATCCCAGGGGTGTATTTTCTGTTACCCATCCACTTGTCAAGGTTTCTCTTGAAGAGTGTTAGTGAGGGGCTCTGCCTAATGTAGTTTGGAATTTTGTTCCAAAGCATGGGGAGTCTCTGTGACAGGAATCTATCCCTCCAGCATGTTCTATTTATTGTTGTGGTGAGGTTTAGCTCACTAGAGCGCATGGCTCGCAGTGACTTGGATTTCTTTAGGTGGAGCATGTCCATTAATTCTGAGCTGGACATGGCTTTGTAAGTCAGGCAGAGATAACCTCTGAGTAAGCAATATGCCACTGAGTGCAGCTGGAGTTTTTTCAGTCGGACTGCATAGGACATATGTTTGAGGTCAGTAATCCTCTTGGTGAGGTATTTTTGTGGTCTCTCCAGCTGTTGGAAGTGTCTTGTGAGGTACATCCCAAATGGGGCATTGTACTCTATGATGGGTCTGATGAGTGATGAGTAGAGGGGTACTATAATCTCCTTATTTCTAGATGGAAACCCTTTAGTAATTAGATGGGCCACATAGAAGGATTTCCTAGCTACTTTGGCAATATGATTGTCAAAGGAGAGATTACTATCTACCTGGGTCCCCAGATCTCTTATTATCTCTTCTGTATTAAGGGGGCTGCCACCTATGTGGTAAGTCATGGGTGTTTTGTTTTTCCCAAACAGGATGACTATGCATTTTTTGGCATTTAGCTTGAGGCCATGACTTTGACACCAGCTGTCCATCTCAGTAAGGCCCTTTTGGAGGATGTCCGTGTCAGCCAGAGAGTCAGTTATGTCTCCCAGTTTGCAGTCATCAGCAAACTTGGTTAGCCAGAGTCCTCCTGTGTTTGGCATATACTTCTCAGAAGTGCAGGCAAACAGTAGGGGTCCCAGGAACAAGCCTTGAGGGGCACCACTTGTGATTGGTTTAGAGTCAGACCTGGAGCCCGCTATTCTTACTATGTGAGCTCTGTCTGTAAGCCAGTTGGCAACCCATCTTGTGACATAGGGGTTTATGTTCAGGCTGGTGAGTTTTTCTGTAATACCTGAGTGGGGAATGGTGTCAAAAGCCTTGGCGAGGTCAAGGTAGGCTGTGTGAACAACCTTTCCCTCGTCTATGGCCTTGTTGACTGCCTCGAAGTCAACCAGGTTTAGTAGCCATGATCTGCCCTTAACAAAGTTGAACTGGGTCAGGTCAAGTGTTTGGAGGTTCCCAATGTCTTTGTTAATGAGTTCCATGATGATGTGCTCCATAGCCTTGCAGACCAGGCTAGTCAGGCTTAAGGGGCGATAGTTACCAGGGTCAGTTGTGGCCTCTCCTTTGTGGAGTGGAATAACCATTGCTGTGTGCCATTCTATGGGCGCATAGCCTGTGGAGAGGCTGAGGTTGAACAGCGTGTTTAGGTGGGGGGTTAGTTCATTCTGTAGTTCATTTACCCTCTGATTGGCCCTGGTTCTCACAAGGACTTGTAACCACAAGCTACAGCTGTCCATTTTACAATACAGGAAACCATCCAGACCTTCCTCCTTCTTGCCTTCTTCCACCTGGTCCTACAGGAGTCTTATAGAGCAGGATGTTGACAGAGTAATGAGGAGATTCCTGAGAGCTCAGATTCAGCTCAACGTTCTCTTGGTACCATCACCCTTGAACATACCAAGTACAGTACCTGCCACCCCTTCTTTATCCACTTTGGCACTGGTTCAGCCATTGGATCCATTTGCTTTGGTGCTGATTTGCCCCTAGGTACCTGTTTTGGGGCTGATAGCTTTCCAACTAGATCATTTCTTCTGTCAGCTCTTACAGATTCGGAGCTGGAAGACTTTTAGAGCCATGTCTTTGGTGCCAGAGAGGCAGGAGGGGTTGACACAGAGATTCTTGGCACTGTCCATACCTCAGCTTTCAATAGCTCCTAGATGTGCTTCAGAGTTGAAGCAACTCAGTTCCAAAGGGTCTTGACCAAGACTATCAGACAGGATCCCTTCAGAGACAATAGCATAATTTGCTTTTGAGGCTTTTCAGAGAGTCCTCTTGACTCTGAGGGATAAGATACCTTCATCAAGACCTGTGCCACCTGAACTCCGTGCTGAATCTGGATCTATCCATCATCATTCTGTTAGATAGGGACAGCATGAACAATGACCCCAGGAGCCTTATCTGATAAGCTCCAAGTCTGACTCAGAACCCTATGACATTCCCATGGTGCAATTTCACCAACAGTAGACATGTAAGTGGAAGAAGATTGACTTCTCTCCAGAGTCTAATCCCCACCTGAAGACATCACCTTCGGTGAAATCCTGGAATTAATGAAACAGTAGGGGGGATGGTCTAGCTTAAATCCAGAATAGTCTGTGTTACTGAAGGCCTTTGGTTCTGGAACATCAACATCCTGGTTGGTATTTCCTGTTGACCCCTTAGTCGACCTTATTGGCACAACAGGCATAGAAGGATCCTGACATGGTGGAAGCCATTCCCAAGAAGCCCAATAAAATCTTGTCAGTACCTTCAGTCAGAAAGCACTGGAGCAAGGGGCCACTTGTGAAGTAGTTGTAGCAACCAAGGATGAGCTTTCAGAAGGGAGCCCTTTGGTCCATCCTCTTAACAAGGAATCAAGGGCAGTGGATTGTTCTGAGAAACAGAAGTATGCCTCACTGTCTTTTGCAGTATGAGCACGGAACTACTTAACACATGTCACTCAGCTTCAGACAGATTTGACCAAAGAGATCTTCAAATTTCTCTCAAATGTCCTGCTAACAGATAAGCAAAAAACAGTGGAATTTCAAATATTGACCCTACAATCCTCATCTAACGTGTACATGAGACTGATTTGTAATGCAGCCGATGGCACAGTGAGGGCAGCAGACACTGGCATTACAGTACACTGGCATGCCTGGATGCATCTTTGTGACTTTGCAGAAAATTTCAAGACATTCTTTATTAATGCCCCTATGATGGGTTCACTTTGTTTGGTCCTAAGTTCAAGGAAACACTGACTAGAAGCTAGCAAGATGGTGAGATCCTCTCTGCTGTTGGAATCTACATTTCTACTCCTCAGAGATAATTTGGGTCTGGGAAGAAGATGGGGTTCAAGAATTCACAAGGATCTTACTAGGAGATCTCTAATGATAGGCATTCCCATGGCAGAGGAAGACATCAGAATGGATGTCACCCCAGGGGCAGGAATGGACTGCAAAATCAGTGTTTCACAGGGCCCTTTTCAAAGAAACCCATCTATCACTCCTGAGAGGTTAGCCAACTGCTGGTCTCTGGCGGGAGTTGGGGGCAATTGTCTCTGTACCCTGTCAATAACAAGTGCAGCAGTTATTTTGCCCTACTCCCTCCACAGGGACAGTCACCGAGGGATGCTCTTGTCCATCATTGCCCCCAGGATCTCTTCTATGCCTTCCTTCCCCTTCTATTAATAAACAAATTCATACAGAAAAGAAGGATATGCAAGGCCAGGGTAATCCTCATAGCCCCCTTTTCGCTTCGACAAACATGCTTTTCCTCTCTGTGGCATCAATTAGTTCATCCATCCTGAATGCTGGAATGCTTTCCAGACCTCCTTTCTTATTCATCCAGAATGCCTCCTCCATATCAGAAATCCATGAAGCTGACTGCATGGTTTCTCCAATTTTAGCATTAGCCAGAGATGCCAGGTTTTCCCCTTCAGTAGTATGCATCTTCATGGGTTCCAAGAGAAACTTTACTACCAAGGTTTATTGTAGCAAATGGAAAATGTTTTCTATCTGGGCAATTTCTAAAGATCTAGACCCATTCTCAGCTCCAGTTCCTACTATTGCATAATTCTTTCTGAGTTATTTCAGGCTGGTTACAGCTATTCCATGATCAAAGTACAATTTGCAGACATTTTCAGTCTCCATGTAGGCTTGGATAACTCCAAAACATCCTTAAAAATATCAAAAGCCTTCTTAAAGGGAACTTTTCTTCTTAGGCCTTCTATTAGTGAACCAGTTCCCATCTGGGACATTACCATTATGTTATAGGCAACAAGTCAATCTCTATTCGAACCTGCAGCATCAGGAGACATCAAATTTCTCATGTGGAAAACTGTCTTTCTAGTAGCAGTAACTTCAGTCAAAAGGATTTCTGAATTACCAGCCCTCACATGGAAAACTGTCTTTTTAGTATCAGTAACTTCAGTCAAAAAGATTTCCGAATTACAAACCCTTTCTTCTAAATCACCCTACCTGGTCTTTCACAAGGAGAAAGTTTCTTTAAGAATCAGTGTTTCTTTTCTACCAAAGATGGCATCCAAATCTACCTTGAACTAATCTATTCATTTACCAGTTTTCTTTCCAAAATTTTCTAATAAAAGTGCATATATGCTACATATGCTGGACGTGCATCAATTGTGATTCTACCTTCGCAGGACAAGACCATTCAGGAAATCAGACCGATTGTTTATCACTTTCTCAAAAACAGAAAATGGGGAAGTCATTTCCTAAAGTTACATTGTCCAGATGGCTTTCAGACTGTATCTCTTTGTATATATGAAAAAAAGGTTTGGTATTCAATGTAAACCAAAAGTACGTTCAACCAGAGCAGCGGTTACATCTACAGCATTTGCAAGCTGACTTCCTATTGATGATATCTGTGCAGCAGTTACTTGGTCTACAGTTCACACCTTTATTTTTCACTACGAATTGGCTGAAAAATCCAGGTCTTATTTATCCTTTGGAACCACCATTCTCAGGAATATCCACCCAGGCCTTAGTGTTTGGGAATCTGTCCCACAGTTGAATCAGATGAAAACAGACAACAATGGATACCACAGTTATGTACTGACCATAATGATAGATCCATGTTGTCTGTTTTTCATCCAGTTCAACATCTCACGTGTCAACCCTCTCCAAATTGTCATCTGTATTCCTGTGGACCAGGTTAGGATTAACTAAGCATCTTTTAAATGCACCTGCTATATTGTTACAGGATGATTTGATAGCTGATACTAGTTAACTTTTAATGTTCGTGATAGTCATTAGAATTTCTAAGCAGGGTAAACCCAATCAGAGGTGATTAGGTGGAGCACAGGGACTTATGGGTAGGGAAGGAGTCAGAGCCCTGAAGCAAGATCTTTCTAACTGGTGCAGATGTCAGACTGCATTGGTTCAGACAACCCACAGTTGAACCAGATGAAAAACAGACAACATGGATTTATCATTATATAAGTACATAAAAAGAAGTTATGTACTTACCATAATGTTCCATGTGAGTCGTTCATCTTGCCTTTAATCTTACACATGGGTTCTGAGCCGATCCGTCGGCTGCTTTACAAGCTGAAGATCTCAGAGTAGCTCAAGACCAGGTCCCTATCCCATGATGCTCTCTGTCCTACCTCAGATCTAGTTTGCTGAACCCAGCATAAATAGGTATAACCCAATAAATACACCAACCAGAATAAGAAGTCCCAGAACAGGACCAACAGACCCCAAGTCTACTTGTTCTTCAAGACCCTGGAGGGGGAAGGCAGGTGGGAATGTAAGAGTAAAGGTGAGATGAACTCACATGGAACGTTTTGGTAAGTACATAACTTCTTTATGTGAAGTTTTTCAATCTCACCATTTATTCTTACACATGGGTAGCGTCCCAAGCACCCTAATCCTGGGTGGCTCAAGGGAGTATATTCCTGAGGACAGTGGAACCAAAGAAGGCCCTGTCCACTTTGTAATGAGTGATAAAGGTATGCGGCTTAGACCAAGTGGCAGCTGCATATATAGTGTCCAGAGGCAATCGAGCCACATAGGCAGAAGTAGAAGAAACAGCCCTAGTGGAGTGCATCTTTGCATCATACTCTAATGTTTGGTTTGCTGAAGAGTATATAAATTTAATGCAGTCAGTTAACCATTTTGAAAGGGTAACTTTAGAGACTGGTAGTCCTTTCTTAATGTCAGCATGAGATACAAAGAGTTGGTCAGATCTTCTGTATTCCTTTGTCCTGTCCAAATAAAATCTCAGTTGTCTGGCATCAAGTTTATGCAACATGTACTTCAACTTATTAGAATGATTACTGAAAAATGTTGGAAGTTTGATTCAGGTTAATCTCGGAACACACCTTTGGCAGGAATGAAGGATTAGTCCTCAGTGATACTCTGGATGGATGGAATACCAAATATGGGGGTTTGATAGAAAGGGCTTGAAGCTCAGACACCCTACCTGCTGAGGTAATTGCCACCAAAAAGATAGTTTTCCAAGAAAGAAACTTCAACTGACAGGATGATACAGGCTCAAAGGGGGGAAGAATAATATGTGACAATGCAAAATTTAGATTCCAGGGAGTAAAGGGTTGTCTAACAGGCGGCCTAAGATGAATGGTACCCTTCAGAAAGGCCCTACATAATCTGTGAGACATCAAATTAGAACCTTCAGCACCAAGATGGAAGTTTGAAATTGCAGCCAATTGAACTCTAATGGTGGCAGCTGCAGCACCTACATGAAAAAGCTTAGATAGGCATTCCAGAACACTGGATCAATGTTATTTTGGGAGGCCCAAAAGGCAAATCGCTTCCATTTACTAGCATACAACTTTCTGGTGGAAGCCTTAGGTGAAGACACAAGAATGTGCTGTACTTCTGAAGAAAAATCATGTGACCTGGCTAGGTTGGGAATTGGAGCAGCCAAGCTGTCAGTTTGAGGGAATGAAGGGAGGGATGGAGGGCCCCTGATGAATGTGTCAGCAGGTCTGGAACTGGGTCCAGAATCCAAGGTTCCTCTAGTTGGTAGAATCAGAGGAAGGGGAACCAAATCTGTCGAGGCCAAAAGGGGGCTATTAAGATTACAGTCCTTCCCAGGCTCTTGGCTTTCTGCAAGAATTTTGGAATCAGGGGTGTAGGTGAGAAGGCATACAGGAGTCCCGGGGGCCAATTGTGTATGAATGAGTCCTTTGGGCTGTCCCCTGGAGGTGGATTTAGGGCAAAGTAGCTTCTGCATTTGGCATTCATGGGGGATGCAAACAAGTTGGAGTAAGGCTGGCCCCATATGCGGAAAATCATTTCCGCAACTTCGTCTTTGAGAGACCACTCGTGTGGTAACAGAATGGCTCTGCTCAATTTGTCCACTATCACGTTGGATTTCCCCAGGATATGCGTTGCTATCAGAAAGCGCCCGGTGGATACTGCCCACTGCCAAGTTCTCAAGGCCTCATGACACAGGGGGTAAGACTTGGTTCCGCTTTGTTTGTTGATGTTGTCCGTCTGTATCACAATAGTCCCTAAAGGCAGAGAGTCGTGGAGGTGCTGCAATACCAAAAGCACTGCTCTCAGCTCTAGAACATTGATATGCAACTGTGACTGTCGCCGACCAGGTGTCTTGGGCTGTTCTTCCCTGAAAAAGCCCCCCCCATCAGAGAAGTGTCTGTGGTCACCGTGGCTGATGTCCGGGGAGAAACAAATGGTCGACCCAATGTAACTTGTTGGTTGGTCAACCATCAGAGAAGATCCTTCTTGCAAGAGTCCATAATCATGATTAGGAATGACATTGGAAGTTGTTGGTAAGACCACTGGATGAAGAGTAACCATTGAAGAATCCTCATGTGCATATGACCCAAAGGAACTGCTATGAGCGTAGCTGCCATGGTACCTAGTAGCTTCAGTACTTGATGGGCCGGTACTTTTCTTCTCTGCAAAATGTCTGAGACCTGGTTTCAGAGGGTGGTTATTCTGTCCAGGGGCAATTTTACTGTGGCAGCGGTGGTGTCTAGTTCTGCTCCGATAAATGATATACAGGAGTCCCGGGGGACAATGCAGACTTTTCAAAATTGATAGTAATGCCTGAGAGCAGAGATTGAGAGTGTGTTCCCTGGACAGAATTAGTTGATGCCTGGAGGTGGCGGTAAGGAGCCAGTCCTCAAGATATGGAAACACTCGGAATCCTAGACATCTCAGGTGAGCCGTAACTACTGCCATGCATTTAGTAAACACTCTGTGGGCTGTTGTGAGTCCAAAGGGCAGTGCTCAGAATTGGTAGTGACTGGCTCCCAGCCGGAAACTCAGATGATCTCTGTTTGGCCTGGCCATATTGATATGGTTGTACGCATCCTTGAGATCTATAGAGCACATCCAATCACCCACTCTGAGGAATGGGTTAATATACTGAAGTATGACCATCCAGAACTTCTCCTACTTTACAAATGTGTTGAGGCTGCTGAGATCCAAAATGGGCCTCCAGTCCCCTGTTTTCTTTGGAACTAAAAAGAATCTAGAGTAATTCCGGATCCTATCTGGTCTGCTGGGACTGGCTGGATGACTCTTTTTTCTTGCAGCCTCTGGATTTCTATGGCTGCTTGATCCCTGAGACTGGGTGGAATGTCTGGGATTTTTTTTCCCAACAGGTGGGTTTTCTATAAAGGGAATGATGTAACCACTGGTAATGATGCTTTGTACCCAAGAATCTGTTGTAATTCCTAGCCAGGCATCTGGACACAAAGCCAAGTGACCCTCGACAGCCTCCAGAGTAGGACAGTCGGGCCTCCTTTCAGGGGCGCTGATAGGGCTTACCAAGGAACTGATCCCTGCCACCCTGGTTCTGCGGACTCCCTCTGCCATCAGGGTGGCGTATTCCATTATTACCCCTCCTCTGCCCCTGGAGGGGGGTTCACTACGTGTGTTCTGGAAAGCTCCTTGGGACTTTCAGAACCACATTTTTTCACCTTTCTGCCCTTTGGGGTATGGTCTAGTAGGGGTGGAAAAATGGACTCCTACAGCAGATGGAGTCTTTCCATCCTGCTCACACCTAGTGAGTCTCCTTGACTTTGGGCCCAAAAAGAGAAGAGCCATCGAATGGGGTGTTGACAAAGGAAGACTTAAAGGCTTCCGCAAAGGAGCATAAGCGCATCCAGAATTGTCTCCGCAGCACTATCGTTGAACCCACTGCCCGACTCGAACCATTGGCTGCATAGGAAATGAGCCGCATGGACGAGTTTGCTATGGAGTTAAGGGTATTAAGTTGGGCTGTCACCTTCTCAGAGACAGCTTCATCTGTATTACCCTGCAGAGTATCTCCAAGCTCTTTTAGGAGATCTCTTTGAAGGTGGGTAAAATGAGTCAAGTAGTTAAGCGATCGCATAGCAAAGGCCACAGAACTAAAGATGCATTTCCCATATCTGTCCATCGTCCTGGAGTCCCTATTAGAAGGATGGACAGTAGAAGAGGTTTCTAACATCTCTTTCTTGGTGGCTGCCGCCACCACCATGGCATCAATTGGGACTCCCTTAGTGAGGAACATCTTGTCTTGGGGGGAGATGATAAACTTGCTGGGCCTCCGAGGGATCGTTCCACAGAATCAGGAGACTCCCACGCCCTTCGAGCAACCAATTCCATTCGTTTGTTGAAGGGCGGAGTCACCCAGGAGGTGGAAGGTTGAGACCCAAAGGTCTTCAGGAGCACCGACTCATCCTCAGTAGGGCTAACGGACTGCCAGTCACCCCTCTGCTTCAGGACTTCCAGGATATCAGCAAAGGAGATATCCTCCGTGGAGGACTGTGGGGACCCTTCCGATTCCTCTAAGTTGATGTCTGATGTCAAAGACTCCTGCAGGGAAATCTAAATGCCTCCTCTTATAAAGTCTCTTCCTGGGAACTTCATCCATGGGAGCTTCTGGTGAGGTCTCAGTAGAGCAAGGGTCACCCGATGGGGTTACCTGAGGCTCTGGGACTCGATGCTTCACAGGGACCTGCAATGTAGAGGCAGAAAGTGGCACTTTAGGGGAGGAGGAGGGACCTGATGACGTGTGTGTCTTGGATGACATAACCCTCCTCATAGCACTGAAGGCACCACTGCTCCAACCCGAAGAAGTCACCTGTTCTGAAGAAGATGGCAACTTCCCCGGTGCCGAGACAGTGGGCTCCGAATCAGAGGATGGAGCCAAGCTTATCCGCGCCGAAGCCCCGAGAGGAAGGGTCGGAATCGACGCATCAGTTTAACTCTTCCCCCCAGGACCGACGAGAGAGTGTCGGCTCCCAGACTCTTCCAATTGAACCGAAGAAGTCAGGGTTGATGGAGCTGAGGGCACTGGAACAGGCCTTGGCTCCACAATCATCAGATCCTCCTCCCCTGGCTCCAAAGGCCCTGCTCAGCTCAGAAGAGGAGTAGTCACAGCAGGTGGAATAGTCGTATGCCCCAAGGCCAGTTGGGTCAAGGCCAAAAGCAATTTATCAAGTGCTGGGTTCTTGAGGAGCATCTGCACCACCCAGTCCACATCCACATCAGAGAGGGTCCTTGAAGAACGAGGCGAAGGAACCGAAGACACCACTGAATGAAGGATAGGTGACCTCAAGGTTTCAGAAACTGGCTCCAAGACCGGGGACTGGTTCTAAAACACTTGCTTGGTGCACGACTCCAAAGACTGTGGAGCCGGCAACTGCACCTTAACAGTAAGGCCTGGAGCCGATGACTTAGGCTCTGAAGATGCCTTAGAAGACTTCGACCCCTTCGAAAACTTGGAGGTCTGGTCATCATTGTCCAAGGACTCCTGGAAATCTGGCTTCAATAAGCTTCTACCAGCTTCCTTCATCTCTCCAGTAAAACCCTACTACTGAAGGAATGGTAGATAGAGCAATCCTTCTGGAGGTGAACAGGCCCCAAACAATAAACCCAATTCATATGGGCATCCATAATGGACATCTTCTGTTCGCATTTTGGACACTTTTTGAAACCAGATTTCTGCTTTTCTTTATGGACAGACATCATAAACAACAGCAATCCTCCTGGTAACACTATGAAAGAAAAATGTTTACTGCAACAGTTCTGAATTGTCAGATCCCTGACAACTAATAATCCAATAACAGTATATACATATATATATATATATATATATATATATATATATATATATATATAAAATATCCAAACTAAGTACACTGTCTATCTAATAACACTAAACACTCGAATAGCACTAAAACACACTATTAATATAACACTATATCATGCTATTATAGTATAAAAGGGATAGGGATTCACTAAAGAAGGCCAAAGGCCTAAGAGCAACCACTCTGAAAAAGATGAAACTTGTCAACTCTAAATAAAGAATTTTAAGGCTAAGCAGCCCAAAAGCAGTACAAATATAAAGCTGTGTTATATTATAGTAACTATCAACAGAATATATGCCAAAAGGAAGATAACTATAAAACAACTGGCCTGATCTCTCCAGACAACCTCCGATCTGTTGCAGCGACAAACTAGATCTGAGGTAGGACAGAGAGCATCATGGGATAGGGACCTGGTCTTGAGCTACTATGAGATCTTCAGCTTGTAAAGCGGCTGACTCAGAGCCGATGGATCGGCTCCGAACCCATGTGTAAGAATAAACGGCGAGATTGAACAACTTCACACCTTTTGTTTCTTCCAGAAAACTGTGTTTGATCTTAAGGTAGCCAGTATCATGCAGTGTATTCATAAATGGATAGTAGCCAAATATTTGAAGCTCAATACCTTGAAGATGGCAGCCATTGGCTATATATGCCACCTTGAGGGAATCATCTGCCTTAGTTTTCTCTCCCAACATTTTTTTGCTGTGGTGATAAACTGAAAGCCATTTGCAGAGTGCATAATCTGGGCATTGTCTTTTACAAAAATTAACACCCAAGGACCAGGTCTCAGGTATTTTTGAATCTTCCTGTTTTCACCTCAGCAATTTCACCCTAAATAAGCACCTAATTCCTACTGCAGATATTCCTATAAAGGTACATTTTCAAGCATCTTCTCAACTGGATTGCTGCCATGGCCCATAATTAGGGTAATTGACTATGAACTGGCCTACCTTCAGCTAGTGCACATTGGGGTTTCTAGATACCAACACTCTCCACCATTTCTGTATGAGCTACACTGACTACTTAGTCCCTAATTGATCATTTTTAAAGTTCTACTCATGGCCTATTTGGCTTTGCACTGCTTGGATCCCACATACTTGCATGATCTTATGACCTGGTATCAGCCAGCATGTTTCTTGTGCTCAGCCACACAGGGGCAGTGGCCATTCAGGAAGCAAAGCTTAAATACTATGTCATACATTCTTGTTTACCAAGGTTCACACTTCTGAAATATACTACAAAGGTGGGTGCGGGAGTCCCCCAAGTAGACAGCTTTAAGTCTTCACAGAAGAACCACCTTTTTGAATTATTGTATAGTTGACTGGGACTGGCATGTTGCACTTGCTGTGTTAATTTCATGTTTATTATGCAGTGCTAATTTTATTCTTAAACTAGGGAAATGCAGAAGCCGGTAGGAGGACAAATGCTTTAAAAAAATTATAAAAATACAAAAATAATAGAAGATTAGCATTTTCACATCAACGCACAGTGCTTCATCAGATCTAAAAAGTTAAAAGCCAAGTAGATATAAATACATAAAAGCAACCAATCGGCATTTCAAGCTCCTCAACTTCAGTACAGGTTTTAAAGGGACAAATTCATTTAACCCTTTATCTCTATGTGCTGCTAGTCTAAGAATCCACTTAGTCTCAAGATGTTCAGTTAGAGTTTTGATATTGCCCCCCCCGTCTGTAACAAAAAAAATCTCTCAACAGCCATAAACTTAAAACACTCGTATTACTTGACCAAATAACCACTGAATTCAAATAACTTAATGGTTGTTGCACTGTATTAAAAGACTCAACATCAGTGGACCCATTAATATTAATATCAAGGGTAGAAGAATTATCCAATCTCATACAAAGAGTATGCATCCTAAGAGGGTTAAGAATAACACTATGAAGGGTCAATTTTTAGGAATGCCTGACTTCATACTAGATATTTCTCAAATGCAGAATAATGTTATTGCTTGTAGACTTGATAGAGCTAGGCTGTATTTTGATGTTACTAATAGAGACCCTGTTGGTTGTAACAAAGCTTGTAATAATGAACTTAAAATGTGTATGACTTATTTACGTGATGTAGCCTGTGTGTGAGATTATTAGGAAACACTGGAGTCTCTTGATGTCTGATGCCAGATGTAGAGATATATTTGATGTTGAGCTGTATTTTGCATTTAAGAATGCTCGCTCTTTGAAAAGAATGCTATGTTATAAACCTTTGACTACAAAGAATAACTTGAATAAATTAGCACAGAAGAAGAAAACATATTCATGTAATGTTTGTAGATATATTAGCACTGATAGTTTCTTTATGCATCCAGTTAGTTGTAAGGCCTTTGAATTTGATTTACTTGTGAATTGCAGTACACAGAACTTGGTATATCTTGCCATCTGTCAAGTTTGTAATTGTTATTTTGTGGGGAAAAATGAATAGGTGTTTTAGAAATCATATTAGAGAACACCTATATAGTATTAATAGGCAGGACATTAAGAATGCCTTAGCAAAACATGTTGTTAATGCAGGTGTCGAACATAATTTTAACTTTATGGCTGTTGAGAGATTTTTTGTTATAGACAGAGGACGACATCAAAACTCTAACTGAATGTCTTGAGACTAAGGGGATTCTTAGACTAGTAGCACATAAAGCATTAAATTAATTTGTCCCTTTAAAACCTTTGCTGAGGGTGAAGAGCTTGAAATATTGATTGGATGTATTTATGTATTTATATCTACCTGGCTTTTAACTCTTTAGATCTGATGAAGCACCGTGTGTTGGTGCGAAAGTGCTCATCTTTTATTATTTTTGCATTTTTATTGTTTTATTAAAGCATTTGTTCTCCTACCAGCTTCTGCATTTCTCTAATTTACTTGTATGCTTGGCTAAAGTTTTTACCTGCTCCGTTTGTTTGCCTAATTTTATTCTTATTTGTGTGCATATTTTACACATTTTCTTATCCCTGTTCATTCTTGTTTTCTTTTAATTATTGTGTTGCCTATATTTTCTATACTTCATTACAATTTTAGCTCATAAACTAAATTAAATTTAAAGTTGAGTGTTTCTTGTATCATTATAGGACAACCATCTTAGCAGGTGGCCTGCAATAATAAACCAGATGAATTATAGCTGCTGTGGTCAAGGCTAGACATCAATAATCCTATTGGCTTTCTTTCAGTGGAAATGCTCCATCCATCAGTCAGAAAGTACAGGTATATCTAAGGTACATATTATAACAGAACATTTTCTAGGAGAGGTCAGTGTAACAGTGAAACATTAATACTTAGGTTTACTCAGAGTATGTATTCTTTTTCCCCACCTAAGGTTTTAATTAGCTGTGTTCATCTTCCTAAAAAGTTCTACAGCCTTCAACAATAGGCTCATGCTAGCAGTCCATGGAATTTTGGCTGTTGTGCAAGGTGCTGATATATATTCAACATTGCTAGGAACCATGGGTCCTGACAATATCCTCATATGTCTGTTGAGAAACACTAAGTTTCACATATCAAAACCCCTACATCATCTCTTCATCCTAAGTCTCTCCATTGGTTATAGCTCCAAAGTGTGGAAAACAGTTGTGGTACTGCTGTATCAAGTCAATCCATCTAATGACTGACAACTATGGGTCTGATAGTATAATCTGGATGGCATTATAGCTGAGATAATAAGCAACAATTTACATGATCTTATATCCCTGGATACACACCAGCTCAACTTTGAAAAAAGGCACATTATGTGTGCTTGACCTTGTTGAGGTTTTTGAAAGGGTTACTGAGGTCATGGCTAAGGGGGATACAACCTATGCTGCCTACTTGGACATTGTAAAGGACTTCAACACTATTTTCTATGCTTGAATTATTGACAAACTCTCCCAACCCACCATTAATTGATACACAGCTTGCTGGATAGGTAAATGGATATTAGGTAGGATCCTTACTGCTAATGTCAGGATTTGCTGTAGACACAGAATGCACTAGCACTTTCATATGGCTCTGTCTTCTGCCTCTTCAACTTATGCTTCTCTGTCATGAAAGTTGATATCAAGGGACCATTACCACATCTGCTAATGAAGGCAAACATGAGGCAGTCATAATATTCTATTCTGATACTCAGATAGTTAATTACAGTTTTACTCTCAACACCAAGAAACACAGCAGGGTTTCCACTGTTAAATCTATTACTACTGCATACCAGATGGTCTCCACTGGGGGCACAATAAATGTGTTTCCAGGCTGTTATGATGGTATCCTGAATGGCTGGCTCCAAAAATTGGAAACATTAGGTCTTCCATGTTTACCTCCTACAAACTGCCAGGCATTTCTGGGGTAAGGGAGAGGGTCTTCAGCTGAGTACAACTTGTTCTTCATAAGCCCAAGGTTCTTCCCAAAGTAAAGTTCATCCAGAGGAAACACATGGCAGGGGTGGACTCATCCTGATCCATTTCCAACAGAGCGGCCTTAAGGTCCTCTACGTTCTATAAAGACTTGAAGGGTGAGGGAGCACAATAACCACACTCCTGCTACTTATGAGAGTGAGCATACAACTTTTGAACATTTGATACATTGGTAATGGGTAGTAAGAGACTGTAAGCCAGTGCTGGATCATGTGGTAGCTAAAGGTAGCACTGGGTCAGGGGAGGCCTGCAAAGGGACAGGCAAAGGCTTCAGACAGAATGTCCTAATATTATGCTCCTGTGTCCGAATCACAAGACAACAAACACCTGATTGATGCCTAGTCCCTGAAGCATGAACCCTAAAGAGGATGACCAGATGGATCTTCCTTGACTAGAGCCCACTGTACTGTGTGGGTCTGGCAGGGCCAGTTTTAAATGGTGGGCTCACAGTGAAGATCACCTTTCTTTATGTCTTTACTGAAAAAGAACCTTATTAAGCCAAAACAAGAAATTATGTACTCACCATAACGTTCGATGTATGTAGTCCATCTTGCCTCACATTCTTACCCGTGGGTTCGGAGCCATACTCTAGCTCAAAGTCTTCAATTGGCTCGTGGCTAAGAGGTATCCCATGGTGCAATGCGCCTATTCCCCAGATCTTGTTTGCAGTAAGCTCACATCCACACACACACACAAACACGTTGAGAGGAAGAACCGACTCAACATATCAAGGAGTAGTGCTGAAACCACAGACTCGACCTCTAGGTCCTCCAGGAGGGGGTAGGTGGGTGGGTTAGTAAGAATGTGAGGTGAGATGGACTACATACATCGAACGTTATGGTGAGTACATAACTTCTTGATGTTATGTAGTCCAATCTCGCCTACATTCTTACCCATGGGACAGAGTCCCTAGCATCTAGACCTTGGGTGGCTCACTGGAAAATACTCCTGAGCACTGTGGAACCAAAAGAGGATCTGCCCCTTGATACCAGATCCAATTTGCAATGAGTATGAAAGGTGTGAAGAGATGCCCAAGTAGCTGCAGCACAAATATCATCCATGGACATCCTAGCCTGAAAGGCAGTAGAAGTAGACACCGAATGCGTAGAGTGAGCCTTTACCTTGAAGGGTAATTCCTTGCCATTTGAAGAATAGATGAAGGAAATGCAGCTAGAAATCCATCTGGACAGAGTTACTTTGGAAACTGAAATCCCTAGTCTGTTTTCCGAAAAGGAGACAAAAAGTTGGTCAGATTTTCTAAAATCTTTTGTTTTATGTATGCATGGTTTTAGACCCCACCATAGTACAACCACTGCTCTTTATCTTCAGCACTATTTCTAAAGGCCTTCGATATGGTGAACCACCAGCTACTTCATCATACACTAGAAAATCTCCAACTAGACAAACAAGCTCTGGACTGGTTTCTTGGCTATCTATCTAGTAGGGATCTATACTGGGGCCTCTTCTTTACTATCTTCATAAATGACCTGTATAAAAGCCACCTGCATTCAATATGTTAGTCTGTGCTGATACATCTCCTGTCAACCTACTAACCAAAACTCAATCATGTTTCATGTCAGTAGAGAATTGGCAATTGATCCTGAATCCAAACAAAACCAAATTACTACTCTTCCACTATCCTTTTCTGTCCAATCCAAAAATGGGACAATCATCTCCACAGACTCCTATACCAAACTATTAGGAGTTTCTATAGATAACAAACTTAGATTTGATATCCATATCAATCAGACCATTAAATCCGTTAATAAAAAACTCTGGTCACTATACTGGATCAAATCTTTTCTAACTCCAATAGCAAAAGTGACCATGGCCCACTCTCATCTTCTCTCCACCCTCCTGTATGCCTCCCCTATGCTCACTAATCTTAACACAGCTGAACTAAATAAACTACAGAAGATTCAACTTATTGAAGCATTTAAAATCCTGAACCAACCTGACAAAACTCCAGGGCTACTAGTTCAAACAGTCAAAGCAGCCAACAATGGGGATCTACTTTTTACCAATGCCATTGGTAAAATATGGAACTCCTCCCCCAGCCTTTCCTGCATTTCCTTCCGGTTAAATAACCACTTAAAGTCACATTGGCTCTGTCAATGCTCAAGTCCTGACTAATCCTTTCTCAGACAAGTACAGATCTTTCTTTCTTTCTTGTTTCTCTCCTCTCAACCAAAGTGATTAGCTGATATTGTATATGATAGACTAATTACACTGTACTGCATCTCCTTTGTCACATTTACTATTACAGGAGATACATTTGTTTTTGTTTTTTTTCTTTCTTTGTATTATTGCAATGCATTAACCTCTGTTTTTACTGGGCCTCCACTGAAAATGGACATGTATCCAGTCGGACTATCCCGGTCAACAAATGTAAAATAAAATAAATAATAAAATAAATGTAAATAGAAATGTAATTGTCTGTGGACATCCAGCTGATGAAACTTAAATTCTGCCTTGTTAGAGAATTCAGGGAAAAACACAGGCAACTCAATAGACTGGTTGAGGTTGACCACTGAAGCAACCTTAGGCATAAAGGAAGGATTAGGTCTTAGTGAAATCCTATCCTTGTGAAATATCAAGTAAGGGGGCTGGACTGATAAAGCTTGGAGTTCAGAGACCTGCCTAGCCGAAGAGATGGCTATCAAAAAGAGTGTTTTCCAAGACAAATATTTTAGGTCACAAGATGCCGCGGGCTCAAAAGGAGGTGAGGTAAGCTGCTGTAGCACAAAATTAAGGTCTCATGGCATAACAGGATCAAAGATCAGAGGTCGAAGTAGCATAGTCCCTTTGAGAAAGGCCCAACAAAGTCTATGCGCCATTAGATTGGGTTCATTAGCAACATGAAAAGTAAAAATGGCTGCCAAATGTACTTTAATAGTTGTCGCAGCAGATCCCTGACTAAACAGTTGAGATAGAAACTCTAAAATCAATGAGATGGGAGCTGTATAGGGATCAACCTGTCTTTCATGAGCCCAAATGGAAAATCTGTTCAACTTACTGGAATAAATCTTCCTAGTAGAAAGCTTGCGGGAGGAAGACAGAATATGAACCACCTCCAGTGAAAAATCATGAAGCCTGACTAGGGATGGAATTGGAGCAGCCATGCTGTCAACCTGAGGGTTTGGATGGAGGGGTGGAACTGCCCTGACATATGAGTCAACAGATCCGGCTCTGAGTCCAGAATCCACGGCTCATCCATTAGATAAGGGTGAAGAAAAGGAAACCAGATCTGACTAGGCCAGTGTGGAGTAATCAGTATAATTTTGCTTCCCAAAACTGTGCTTTCTGAATAACCTTCGTTATCAGGGGAATTGGAGGGAAGGCATAAAAAAGACTGGAGGGCCAATTGTGAACTAGAGCATCCCTGGGTGTTTCCCCTTCTGGGGGAATAAGGGTGAGGTAGCTGCTGCATTTGGCATTGAGGGGGCTGGCAAAAAGATCGCAGAAAGGCTGACCCCATCTGCAGAAAATCCATTCCACCACCTGTTTGTTCAGGGACCACTCGTGAGGCATCAGAATAGCTCTGCTCAGCCTGTCGGTAATCACATTGGACTTCCCCAGAATGTGCGTTGCCACTAGAAAGCGCTGGGAAGATACTGCCCACTGCCACACTCAAGCCTCTCTGCAAAGGGGATACAACCTGGTTCCTCCCTGTTTGTTCAGATACCAGACCACAGACATGTTGTCCAAGTGGATTGCAATTGTCCCAAGAGGAAGAAAGCTGTGAAGTGCTTGCAACGCTAATAGCACCGCTCTCATCTCTAAGACATTGATATGCAAATGGATCTCGTGTTCCTGCCACATGTCTTGGACAGTCCTGCCGAGATAATACCCCCCACCCGATCTGGGAGGCATCCGTGGTCACAGAGGCAATCAGAGGAGGAAGAACGAAAGGCATACCCGTGTTGAGATTGTTGGTCTGAAGCCACCAGCGCAGATCCTGCTTGCATCTGTCGGTTATTACAATAAGATGGGAGAGAGGAAAGTGCTGAAGAGACCATTTGGCAAAATGTAGCCACTGAAGAATCCTCATGTGAAGTCTTGCAAGAGGGACGAGCATAATCGTGGCAGCCATGGTACCTAACAGCTGGAGGACCACTTTTGCCTTGACCTTCTTCAGTGGTAGTAGAGTGTAGACTTGTTGCTGTAAAACCTGAATTCTCTCTTCTGGCAGGAAAACCTTCAAGAGCACTGTGTCTAATTTGGTGCCGATAAAGGTGACACACTGCAAGGGCAACAATGCAGACTTTTCCCAATTCAAGGTGATTCCCAGACTTTGGCACAGTGCAATAGTGGTGTCCCTGGTCTGTAGTAGTAGATGCCTGGTGGTGGCAGACAGGAGCCAGTCATCCAGGTAAGGAAACACTTGGAATCCCATACGTCTCAAGTGAGCCATTACCACTGCCATGCATTTGGTGAACACCCTGGGGGCTGTGGTGAGACCAAAGGGCAGGGCGTGGAACTGAAAATGACTGGCTCCCAGCTGGAAGTGTAGGTGACTTCTGAATGCCCTGTCCATTTTTATATGGTAGTAAGCATCCTTGAGGTCGATGGAGCACATCCACACATCTTTCCCTAATAATGGGAGAATTGACTGTAACATGACCATGCGGAACTTGGACTTCTCTACATGAAGGTTCAAATGGCTGAGATCCAAAATGGGTCTCAGGTCCCCTGTTCTTTTTGACACCAAAAAGAATCTGGAGTAAGTCCCTAATCCTACTTGGTCTGAGGAGACGGTCTGGATGGCTCCTTTTAACAGCAACTTTTGAACTTCTAAGGTTGCGGAATCCCTTTGATTGGGTGGAACGTCTGGGATTCTTTTGTTTGGAGGAGCAGATGAAAGAAAGGGAATGTGATAACCTCTGGAGATTATCTCTAATACCCACTCGTCTTGGGTGATGTCTTTCCAGGCTTCTGGGTATAGAGAAATGCGACCCCCCGACTGGCTCCAGAGATGAGCAGTCGGGCCTCCTCTCAGGAGCACTGGTACGGGGAGCCATAAAAGGAATCATGGGCCCCCTGGTTATGCAGGCCTCCTCTGCCTCTAGGGCGACGTCTACCTGAATTTCCACCCCCTCCCCAGCCTCTGGAGGGGGAATCACTTTGTGCATTATGAAAAAACCTCTGCGATTTTCTGAACTACATTTTCCCACCCTTCTGGCCCTTGGGATAAGGTCTAGAAGGCATGGAAAAATGGACTCCCACGGCAGACAGGGTTTTTCCTTCCTGCTCGCACCTAGTGAGAGTATCCTTCACCTTGGTTCCAAATAAGGATGAATCATCAAAGGGCGCATTGGTGAAGGTATACTTGAAGGCCTCCACGAAGTTGCATAGGCGCATCCAGGAGTGTCTCCTAAGAGAAACTACGGAACCCGCAGCCCTGCTCACTCCATCGGCTGCGTACAAGATCAGCCTCATGGAGGAGTTAGCAACAGAATTTAGGGTAGACATCTGTGCATTGACTTTCTGAGCCACAGCATCAGAAACGGTACCCTGTAGAGAATCTCCCAACTCCTTTAGGAGATCTCTTTGGAGCCATGTAAAATGCGATAAGTAGTTCAGCGACCACAGTGTAAAGGTCACTGAAGAGAACACACGCTTCCCACACCTGTCCATAGCCCTGGACTCCTTGTTAGTGGGATGGACGGTAGATGAAGTTTCTGCAAGTTCTTTCTTTGTGGCTGCTGCCACCACCATGGCATCTCCTGGAATGCCTTTTGTAAGAAATTCTCTATCAGGGGGAGTGGACAAAAACTTGTTGGGTCTCCTAGGGGCTGGTTCCACAGTGTCCGGGGTTTCCCACACCTTTCAACAAACGAGGTCCAGGAGCTCGTCAAATGGAAGCAGAGGGTTGTGAACCAAAGGCCTTCAGGAACACTGACTCCTCCTCAGAAGGGGCTTTAGATGGCCAGTCGCCTCTCTGTCTCAGTATATCCAAGATATCTGAAAAAGAGATATTGTCAGAAGATGACTTAGGGGACCCCTCTGACTCCTCGAGGTCGGTGTCAGATGTGAGGGACTCCTCTTGGGAGTCAATGTGCTTCCTCTTGCACACTCTCTTTCTGGGTGGCTCCTTAGATAAAACCCTGGGGAGGCTTCAGAAAGCTGAGGACCACTCATGGAGGTATCCTGAGGCCTTAGGTCTCCGCTGTCCCTAGATGGAGGGTGATCTGATACTGATATTGGTGCTGGAGGGGGAAGAGTGTTGGTATCATAGGATGCAGCTGATGACCTGTCCAGCACACTCCTCATGACCTCAAAAGCTGATCTCCCCAGCCCCAAAGGTCGACTAACTGCAGAAGACAACCTCGGAAATAAGGTCCGAAGCCAAAGTCGGGTCCACGCTCACCCGAGCCAAGCACCAAGAGGAAGGCTCAGAGCCAAAGAAGATCGACCTGATACCTCCCTCTCGGCTCCGACTGGTGAGCTGTGGACCCTGGACCCCGTGGATGGCGCAGACGGGGTCGGAGCGGAGATTGGAGCCAAGACGCCGGAAGGGGCAACTGGAGCCGATCTCGAGGCATCAGACAGAACCGACAGCTCTGGCTCTGAAGAAAGGTCCAGAGGAGGAAAAGCCAAAGATGAAGGGGGATGGGCGCCGGAGCTGAAAGCAATTTAGCCAGCACCGATGACTGAAGCAGTTTCTTCACCTCTCTATCTACATCGTCATCGGAAAGTGCCCTGGAGGATCTAGAGGACATGGTCGGGGATCTGGATCTCCCTATAGAGGGAGACCTTTCAAAAAACTAGAGATCGGCTCCGAACTGACACATCTGACCTCAGCTCCAATAAACCTGGAGCCGATGTAGACATCACTGAAGCACTGTCTTCTATCGGCTCCGAAGCCAGTGGAGCCAAAGAAGCAATAGTAGTCTTAATAATTTTCTCCGTTGGCTCTGAGGAGACTGACGGAGCTGGGGAGCGCTTCTTGGATGACTTTTTATCCAACATTTATCCGATTTGGAAGGAGAGGATTTGGAACTGGAGGATCTCTCCAAATCCTCTTCAAAAGATGGTTTCAGCAATCCTGTCAAAATCAGCTTGTTCTTCCTCTCTTGCAGCATGCGGGGGCTGAAAGCATGACAGAACAAGCAGGATTCCTGTAAATGAATAGCCCCCAAGCAATACACACATACAGAATGCCCATCTGTCAAAGACATTTTGTTGTTACACTTAACACACTTTTTGAAGCCCGAAGGCCTGTGCTCTTTAAACTCCTTGGACATGTTGAGACAAAAACAAACACACACACAGGGAAAAAACGGTAGGGGCACCTTCACCACAGAAAACAAGAAGCGCGGGAAACTAGAGCCTCTAACTCAAATGGCCTAGAGACCACGAGGTAACCACAGGGAGGACTAGGTCCTCTAAGTTAAATGGGCCTAGCCAAGGAAAAACCAACAGGACAACAACCAACAGTCACACCACAAGAATAACGCTGTCAAGGGGGATTAAACTGGTAAACAATTAGAACAGGAAAAACCAGGGGAGGACTAGGTCCTCTAACTGAAACGGGTCTAGCCCGTAAACACCAGGTAAAACGGGATACCAGAAAAGTTCACTAAACTGCTAAAAGTAAAAAAAACACACACACACTAGCTATTAAAATAGCTTTCGGAGCTACCAAATTGAACAAATAGTAGAAAATATGTACTTAGCCATGGCCAAGAGTGAGACCACGTCCAAGCTGTACGAGCGGCAAACGAAATCTGGGGAATAGGCACATTGCACCATGGGATACCTCGTAGCCATGAGCCAATTGAAGACTTTGAGCTAGAGTATGGCCGAGTCGGAGCCGAGGTTCAGCTCCAAACCCACGGGTAAGAATGTGAGGCGAGATGGACTACATAACATCATGCCAATATAATACACTTAAGGATTCAGTCGTGCTGACACAAAAAAAGAAGTTATGTACCTACCATAACGTTCCATGTTAGTTGTCTTCATCTCGCCTTCTTTCTTGTTGGTTGGGATCGGAGCCGATACTCGGCTCCGACTCGGCCATCTTCTATAGCTCGAGAGGTGTTTACTGGATCAAGGCTACCCTTTATCCCATGATGCCTAGTGCTAGCTACCCAGATCTCGTTTGTAATAGCTAACCCCAGACATAGCCAGAGAATCAACCTGTCCAAACAAACAGGTTGAGCATACCTATCATACTAAGTAGAGGAAACAAACCAGAGAACACTCAGCCAGTGAAACCAAAACTCCTCTCGATCCAATAGGACAGTGGGACGGAGGGTGGGACGCAAGAAAGAAGGCGAGATGAAGACAACTAACATGGAACATTATGGTAGGTACATAACTTTTTTATGTTGTCTATCTCGCCTTCGTTCTTACTGGTTGGGACAGCGTCCCTAGCACCTACAATCCTGGGCAGCTCATTGGAACACTCTTCAGAACAGTGGAACCAAAGTCAGCTCTGCTCCTGGAGACTATATCTAGCTTGTAATGAGAAATAAAGGTATGAGGATTTGCCCACATAGCAGCTGCACAGATAGAATCCATGGGAAACCTAGACTGGAAGGCTACAGTGGTAGCCAAAGCCCTAGTAGAACGACTTTTTGGTGTGATAGGCAACTCTTTGTTTCTCAATTGATAAATGAAAGTAATAATGTGAGACAACCACCTGGATAAGGTCACTTTGGAAACTGGGAGACCTTGTTTGCCTAGAGCGTAGGAAAGGAATAGTTGGTCCGACTTCCTTATATCCTTAGTCCTATGCAAGTAAAAACTGAATTGTCTATGAACGTCCAATTGGTGTAATTTGTATTCTGCCTTGTTGGTGTAGTTAGGGAAAAACACAGGAAGGTCTATAGATTGGTTTAAATTGTTTTCTGAGCAGACTTTCAGAAGGAATGAGGGATTAGTCCTCAGAGCAACCCTGTCCTTATGAAAAAACAAGTATGGTGGACGAACACATAGTGCCTGAAGTTCAGAGATGTGTCTGGCTGAAGTAATAGCTACCAGAAAAAGTGTTTTCCAAGACAGAAACTTAATGGAGCAGGATGCTGCAGGTTCAAAGGGGGGCATAATTAAGGAGGTTAGTACCAAATTAAGGTCCCAAGGAGGAGGGGGATCTCTCACTGGAGGTCTAAGGAGAGTAGTCCCTCTTAAAAAGGCTTTGCAGAGCTTATGAGACATAACGTTTGAATTAGACAACCCAGCATGAAAGTTAGAAATGGCCGCCAATTGAACCCTGATTGTAGCAGAAGCGGACCCAGAATGAAAAAGTTGTGCTAGGAACTCCAAAATTTCGTGGATTGGGGCTGAAAAGGGATCTATGTTCCTAGCCTCTGCCCAACAAGAAAAACATTTCCATTTGCTAGCATAAGTCTTTCTAGTTGTGGACTTGTGAGGGGAGACAATAATCTCACTCACGGCTGGGGAAATGCTGGGAAGCCTGGCTAAGGTTGGAAGTGGAGCAACCAAGCTGTGAAATGGAGTGTTTGGAGGGAGTGATGCAGCCCGCCTGATAGATGAATCAGTAGGTCTGGAATCGGATCCAGTGTCTAGGGCTGATCGAGAAGGTAATGCTGCAGGAACGGAAACCATATCTGTCGAGGCCAGTAGGGGGCAATGAGGATTATTTTATAACCCAATGATATTGCTTTCTGTATGAGTTTTGGTATCAGGGGAAACAGAGGGAAGACATAAAGAAGTCCCTGAGGCCAATCGTGGACTAGAGCATCTCTGGGTGACCTGGAAGTGGAAGAAGGGAGAAGTAGTTGCTGCATTTGCTGTTGAAGGGGGTGGCAAAAAGATCGCAGCAAGGCTGTCCCCATTTGCGGAAGATCAGATCCGCACCTACCTGATTCAGAGACCACTCATAAGGCATGAGAATAGCTCTGCTGAGCCTGTCCGCATGACATTGGACCTCCCAGGGATGTACGTCGCAATCAGAAATCGTTGGGAAGAAATCGCCCACTGCCAGAGTCTGAGTGCTTCTCGACATAGGGGATAGCACTTGGTTCCGCCCTGCTTGTTGATGTACCAGACCACTGACATGTCCATTTGAATTGCAATGGTCCCAGAAGGGAGAGAGTCTTGAAGAGCTTGCAACGCTAGGAGCATGGCTTTCATTTCTAGGACGTTTAAATGCAGGTGGTACTTGTGAGGCTGCCAAGTGCCTTGGACTGTCCTGCCCTGATAATGCCCCCCCACCATATCAGGGAGGCATCTGTGGTCACCGTGGCAACTGGAGGGCCACGCCTGTACCTGCATTTCTACTTGCACCATCAGCTGCATAAGAAATGAGCCTCATGGAGGAGTTGACTACAGAATTAAGGGTCACCAGCTGGGAAGCCACTTTAGCTTGAGCCCTCTCAGCTGATGGATTATGAAGGGTATCTCCGAGGAGATCCATCTGAAGTCGGGTAAAATGGCATAAGTAGTTCAGTTACCTCATAGAAAAGGTCGCTGAAGCAATCATTCACTTCCCGTATCTGTCCATGGTCCTAGACTCCTTGTTAGGAGGATGGACAGATGAAGAGGTTTCTGCTAACTCTTTTTTGGTGGCTGCTGCTACCATCATGGCATCAACAGGAACACCTTTGGTAAGAAACTGCCTATCATGGGGTGCTGTAATGAACTTGCCAAGTCTCCTCGGAGTTGGTTCCACTGTATCCGGGGCTGACCAAGCCTTTCGAGCCACCACGGACGTAAGTGGATCGAAAGGCGGAGAAACCCAGGAGGTGGAAGGTCGGGAACCGAACGCATCCAGGAATACAGACTCATCCTCGGTAGGGGCTAGGGGATTCCAGTTCCCCCTCTGCTTAAGCATTACAAGGATGTCCGAAAAGGAAACATCTTCAGAGGGGGATCACGGGGACCCTTCCGAATCATCTAAGTCTGTATCCAAAGTAACAGACTCAGGGGAGTCAATGTGCTTCCTCTAACAGACTCAGGGGAGTCAATGTGCTTCCTCTTACACTTCTTCTTATGAGGGGCCTCCTCTGAATGTTTAGGGAAGGCTGCAGAAGAAGAGGAAACACCCAATGGGGTGCCCTGGAGCGCCAGTTCCCCACGCTTGGGGTCTGGAGGAGGAGCAGAGGTTGGCACAGGCACTACAGGGGACGGAGCTGATGGGGCCGATAGTGGAGCTGACTCAGTGGCCAGCACACTCCTCTTAACATCCATGATGCAGAGAAGGCTCCGCTTCCAAGGAAATCGGAATCCTTCTCCGCACCGAGGGTGACGGCTCCGAGGCCAATGTAGGAGCTGAGCTCACCTGCGCCGAGGCTCCGAGAGGGAGAACAGGGTCAGACAAAGGTCTGATGCCACTCGCCTCCTCGGAGCTGACGAAGGAGCCCCAGCGCCCAGATCCCTCGACGGACGGCACCATCGAGGGAATCGGAGCCGACGATAGAACCGAAGGAGATAAAGTTATCGGTGCTGATGGTTCCACTACTTGAACCCCAACGAACTCTGGCTCTGAGCTCAATGGAGTTGGAGGAGGAACATCGATAGAAGTGGACGGAGCCAACATTTATTGAGGAGGGCTGGACATCTTGGCAAGTGCCTGTGACTTTTAGCAACCTACTGACCACTCTCTCCACGTCGTGATCGGAGAGCCTAGAAGATAGAGAGGAGTGAGAAGATCTGTGACTGCGCTCTCTTTGCAGCAGGGGAGACCGAGGAGCCGAATGTATCGATTCCAGAGAAGGGGACCTCAGCCCCTTGTGGTTTCACGAAGGCTCTGAAGTTTCTGATGGAGCCGACGGTGAGATAGTCTTATCGATTCCAGTCGGAACCGAAGTAGCAGGTTGAGTCTGAACCAAAGACGGCTCCGAACTTGGAGCCAATGATTTGGTAGATTTAGGGGATTTCACAGGCTGAGTCTTGGCCGGTGAATCTTGGGGCTTTAAAAGGCCCCTGAGAATAAGCTTATTCTTATGCTCCTGCAGAACTCTTGGACTAAATGAATGGCAGATAGAACAAGAGTCCTGCAGGTGCACAGCGCCTAAACAATAGACGCAAGAAGTGTGCCCATCTGTCAGAGATATTTTCTGACAGCATGAGTCACACTTCTTGAACCCAGACACCTTGGATTCTTTGGACATCCTGTAACAAAAAATACAACAATAGCTAAACAATCAAAATACAGTCTAAAGAGAAAACACAGTACACTACAGACTAAGGCTAAAGTTTTTTTTTTTTTAATAGGAAAGCCTCTAACTCAAACGGCTAGCCTATAAAGAAGATAGAAGGAAAGCCTCTAACTTAAACGGCTAACCTGACAGGAATATGGAGAACTCCCTAAATTAAGCAAGTTCTAAAGGGAAGGGAAGGAAGCTACAAATGCACACTTAGCTAACACTACAAATATAGACTAAAAACTAACAAAAACCCCTAGAAAAGCGACTATTTCTATTAAAAGAGCTCTATAAAGAAAATTTATATGAGCCTGAGCCAGAAAAATGACACCTCGCAGCTGAAGCGGCAAACGAGATCTGGGTAGCTAACGTTAAGCATCATGGGATAAGGGGTAGCCTCGAGCCAGTAAACAGCTCTCGAGCTATAGAAGATGGCCAAGTTGGAGCCGATCCCAACCAGCAAGAACGAAGCCAAGATAGACAACTTAACATCATGAGTTATCAATATATATTGCTTGTCAAAATAATAAATATTAAATTGTTGTACTGCACATGCCAGAGTTTACTGATAAGACTTTACTGTTAGTCCAGATGACAACATTGAAGCTGTCCAGGATAACAGATTGAAGAAAGAATACAAAATTCATCTCCAAATACATACATAAAAATATGGGCTCTCCAGCTACTTTGATGTTTTAGCAAATTCTCCTAATTCTGTTCATGCAATTCCAAGATCCCAGGATAAGTACAAAAATACAACTGCCAAAGTGTGGTTCAATCAAAAAACATCCAGATAATTTCACCCATAAAAAGTCCAAAGCAGTGAAGGCATTTCTAGATGGAAAAATGACAAAACAGACTGGAGGCAATACAGTACAACTGTGTTCCTAACAGTGCTCAAGCCTGAAGTCAGCATGATAACTGGTCCTCTGTACTTGAGCCTTCAAATAATGCAGTAAAAAAAACACATTACTGACTGCAAGCCAGGTGATACTAAGTAAGGCAAGCAATAACAAAAGTACATATATTTTTTCAGTGCAGATAATTATGAAAAGAGAGCAAGGTAAGAAGATAGGTGCAAGAATTGTACAGTGTGTGATACTAAGTAAGGGTAGTAAGGCAAGCAGTAACAAAAATTAAGGTTATGTACTTACCATAATGTTAGATCAAAGTCTGATTTTCATCCAGTTCAAACATATGGCTTGTCAGATCCGACTGGATCTGACCTTGGCACCAACTCTTAAGCTTCTTTGGATCCAGAGCTCTGACTCCTTCCCTACCCAT
This sequence comes from Protopterus annectens, assembly GCF_019279795.1. NCBI lineage: Eukaryota > Metazoa > Chordata > Ceratodontiformes > Protopteridae > Protopterus > Protopterus annectens. The sequence continues at coordinate 330,543,951 of NC_056741.1, read as the reverse complement.
ATTTCCATGAACTCCACCTTAGCTGCTCAGATTGCATTTGCTCCACCTCTTGTCTCATACAAGAACAATCCTATGTAGGGGATCCCTAAAATATAACATCCCAATCCATAGAGGAATAGTGGGTACAGTCTCACATACTGTGCACAGACAGGGAATAAAGATCTACTCAATTATCTCCAGGTCATAGGTGACAATGTGGAAGGGGCAGGAGGGAAGGAATTTGAACCACATTAAAATCAGACATGGATCTAATGTTATGGTAAATACATAACTTGCATATCCAATGTTGTGTATTTTCATCGGTTTCAAACATATGGAACAGAATCTCAAGCTGTCAATCTGAGTGTTATAAAGGAAGGACATTCCTGAGCATGGTAAAACCAAAGGAAGAACGTGACCTGGATTCTACATCCAGCTTACAGTGAGACACAAAAGTGCATACCATAGACCAAGTGGCCGCAGACAAATGTCGATGGATAGTCTTCTATTAAGAGATTACTGTTGAAATAGAATGTCTCCAAGTCAAATGAGCCTTTGGTTTACCTCGTAAGGATAACTTTTCATGATAAACAAAGGAGATACAATCTGATAGCCATCTAAGTAAAGAAACCTTTGCTGCTGCCTTCCCCAACTTTCATTTTGAAAATGAATGAACAATTGATAGTCTCTTCTGAATTGTTCTATTCTCTGAATGTAAAATCTGAGTTGTGTGTGGACATCTAACATAAGCAACAAGTATTCTCCTTTGAATATCTGGGGGAAAAACACAGGTAAGTTTATGGACTGATTTAGGTTTACTTTGGATGCCACCTTAGGAATAAAGGATGCATTGGTTCTAAGAGAGACTCTATCCTTGTGAAAGACTAGATACAGAGGTTTATATGAGACAGCCTGTAACTGCAAGATTCATCTGGCTGATATGACTGCCGCTACGAAAATTGTTTTCCAAGTAAAATATTTTAGATCTGTCATGGTAGCAGGTTCAAAGGGAGACCAAGTTAGAGCCTACAGCATAACACTGATGTCCCATGGAGGGGCTGGGTCTCTAATGGGAGGTCTTAGTAGGAAAGGTACATTTCAAAAATGCTTTGGACCTTTTCAACAAGGCTATCAGTATGTCTTTACGGCCAACATGAAAATTTGAAATAGCTGCCATCTGGAACTAGATGGTGGCAAGGTTGGAACATTTATCAAACAGTTTAGATAAGAATTCTACTATGGATAGAACAGGTGCTAAAACAGGGGTCAAGACCTTTACAGAAGGCCCATACACAGTCTCTCTTAAATTTGCTTTGGTAAATCTTTCTAGTGGATGGTTTCTGACAAGCAGAAAGAATAAGAAGTTATGTACCTACCATAACGTTTCATGTTAGTTGTCTTCTTCTTGCCTTTTTTCTTGCTGGTTGGGTTCGGAGCTGATCTTCGGCTCCGACTCGGCCATTTTCTAAAGCTCGAGAGCTACTTACTAGCTCGAGGCCTCCCTATATCCCACAATGCCTGACGCTAGATCCCCAGATCTCGTTTGGAAGACCTAACACCATCACAATACAAGAGGACAACCGTCCCAATAGCAAGACTTCAGCTATAGGGCTAAAGAAAAGGTAGAGGACATAAATCGTTTAAGGCTCAGCCAGTGACAAGACTCATAGGAGAACTCTTCTCGGTCCATCTAGGCTAGGGGGATGGAGGGTGGGATGCACGAAAGAAGACGAGAAGAAGACAACTAACATGGAACGTTATTGTAGGTACATAACTTCTTAATGTTAAGTTGTCTCTCTCACCTTCATTCTTGCTGGTTGGGACAGCGTCCCTAGCACCTTAGCCCTGGGTGGCTCATCGGAACAGACTATTGAGCACAGTGGAACCAAAATCAGCTCTACTCCTAGAGGCCACATCCAATTTATAATGTGAAATGAAGGTATGAGGGGTGGCCCATGTGGCCGCCGCACAAATGGCTTCCATTGGTAGTCTTGCTTGAAAGCCTACTGACGTAGCTAAAGCCCTAGTAGAGTGGCCTTTAGGTTTAGCAGGGAGTTCTTTATTTCTCAACTGATAAACAAGAGTAATAATAGAGGACAACCACCTGGATAAGGTTACTTTAGACACTGGTCGACCCTGCTTACCCTCCGCATCGGGCAGGAAGAGTTGTCTGATTTCCTTATTTGCTCAGTCCTATGCAAATAGAAACGTAATTGCCTATGAACGTCCAACTGGTGTAATTGTGTTCAGCCTTGTTGGAATCATTTGGAAAAAAAACTGGCAGATCAATGGATTGATTCAAATTATTTTCGGAGGGGACCTTAGGAAGGAATGAAGGATTAGTCCTGAGTGAAACCCTATCCTTATGGAAAATTAGGTAAGGAGGATGAACACATAGGGCTTGAAGTTCAGAAACTCTCCTCGCTGAAGTAATGGCCACCAAAAAGAGGGTTTTCCAAGAAAGCAATTTCAAGGAACAGGAAGCTGCCGGTTCAAAGGAGGCAGTATCAAGGAAGCTAGGATCAAATTCAAGTCCCACAAAGTCAGGGGGATCTCTCACTGGAGGCCTGAGCAAGATTGTTCCTTTAAGAAAGGCTTTGCAAAGCTTATGGGACATGATGCTGGTTTCTGACAGGCCCGTATGGAAATTATAGATTGCCGCTAATTGAACTCTAATGGTGGCAGAAGAGGAGCCCGCTTGAAAAAGTTCTGCTAAAAAGTCTAGAACGTTATGGACAGGGGCCGTGAAAGGATCTATATTTCTAGCCTCTGCCCAGAAAGAGAAATGTTTCCACTTACTAGCATAAGTCTTCCTGTTTGTAGGTTTGTGCGAAGAAAGGATAATCTCACGCACTGAACTGGAAATACTGGGAAGCCTGGCTAAGGTTGGAAGTGGAGCAACCAAGCAGTGAGGTTGAGAGACTGAAGAGATTAATGCAGCCTGCCCGACTGATGGATCAGGAGGTCCAGAACTGGGTCCAGATTCCAAGGCTGCTCTAGAAGGTGACGATGCAGGAACGGGAACCAGATTTGTCGAGGCCAGTAGGGGGCAATGAGGATCATCCTGCAACCCAGCACGGTAGCTTTCTGAATTCGTTTGGGAATTAGGGGAAAGGGTGGAAATGCATACAGAAGTCCCTGGGGCCAATCGTGAACTAGAGCATCTCTGGGGGAGTGTCCGGGAAGGGGAAAGAGAGTGAAGAAATTGTCACACTTGCTGTTGAGAGGAGTTGCGAAAAGGTCGCAGCAAGGCTGACCTCATTTGCGGAAGATTTTGTCTGCTACTGTCCGACTGAGAGACCACTCGTGAGGCATGAGAATAGCTCTGCTTAGCCTGTCCGCTATGACGTTGGACTTCCCAGGGATGTGCGTTGCTGTCAGAAACCATTGAGAGAAGATCGCCCACTGCCATAGTCTGAGTGCTTCTCGACATAAGGGATTTGACTTGGTTCCGCCCTGCTTGTTGATGTACCATACTACAGACATATTGTCTGTCTGAATTGCAATGGTCCCAGTGGGTAGAGAGTTCTGAAGAGCTTGCAATTCTAAAAGCACTGCCCTCATCTCCAAGACATTTATGTGTAAGTGGTACTCGTGGGGTTGCCAGGTGCCCTGGACAGTCCTGCCCTGAAAATCCCCCCCCCACCTGATCGGGGAGGCATCCATGGCAACTGGAGGAGGAAGGGCAAATGGTCTGCCCTGGGATACTGATGAGGAGACCATCCACCAAGCCAAGTGGTCTTTGCACGACTGTGTGATTAATATCTTGTGAGACAAAGGGAGTTGTTGAAAGGACCATTGGGTGAAAAGCATCCACTGCAGAATCCTCATGTGAAAGCGAGCCAGGGGAACTAATATGATCACTGTTGCCATGAGACCCAAGGTTTTTAGGACGAATCTGGCCTGAATCTTTCTGCATCCTAATAATATCTGTACGTGTCAGCGAATGTCTACCACTCTGACTATTGGTAGTCTTGCAGACAGATCTTTCGTATTTAATCTTGCGCCTATAAAGGTTAAAGACTGACAAGGCGACAATGCAGACTTTTTGAAATTTATTGAGATACCTAGGTTGGAGCATGTTTGGATGGTATAATCCCTGGCTCTCAGTAATTGATGCCTGGTGGTAGCAGTAAGGAGCCAGTCGTCTAGATATGGAAACACCTGGAATCCTTGCCATCTCAGGTGAGCGGTAACCACTGCCATGCATTTGGTGAACACCCTGGGGGCTGTGGTGAGACCAAAGGGCAGGGCTCTGAACTGGTAATGGCTCCCAGCCGGAAGCGGAGAAACCTTCTGGAACGTCTGTCCATTTTGATGTGGTAGTACGCATCCTGAAGATCTATGGAGCACATCCAATTGTCCGGACCCAAAAAGGGTACAATGGACTGAAGCGTGAGCATCCAGAGCTTCGTTCTTTGAACAGACTTGTTTAGTCTGCTGAGATCCAAAATGGGTCTCCAGTCCCCTGTCTTTTTTGGTACCAAAAAAAACTTTGAGTAAATTCCGGATCCTTGCTGGTCTGCTGGGACTTGTTGGATGGCCTGTTTTTTTAGCAGTTTTGAAATTTCTTGTACTGCCTGTTCCCTTAGACTGGGTGGAACATCTGGGATGGGGTTGTTTGATTGTAAGGGGGTGTGGACAAAAGGGATATTGTAACCTCCGGATATGATAGACCGTACCCATCTGTCTCGAGTGATGAGATGCCAGGCTTCTGGCTACAGAGACAACCTTTCCCCGACTGCCTCCGAAGGCGGACAGCCGGGCAGCCCCTCAGGGGTGCTGGAAGGGCTTGTCAGAGAAGGATTCTCTGCTGCCCTGATTCTGCGGACCCCCTCTTCCTCGCGGGCGGCGTCTATTGTTCCCTCCTCTGCCTCTGGAGGGAAACTCACCACGTGTGTCAGGCACTGCTCCCTGAGGTTTCCGGAACCCCATCTTTCCACTCTTCTGACCTTTAGGGTATGGTCTAGAGGGAGTGGAAAAATGGAATCCCACAGCAGAGAGAGTCTTGCCTTCCTGCTCACACCTGGTAAGAGTATCTTTCACCTGAGGTCCAAACAGAGCCGAACCATCAAAAGGGGTGTTGGTGAAAGACGCCTTGAAGGGATCAGCAAAGTTACATAACCGCATCCAGGCATGTCTTCTCAAAGCCACGCCTGTGACTGCGGCCCTACTCGCCCCATCAGCTGCATACGAAATGAGCCGCATGGAGGAGTTGATGACTGAACTAAGAGTCGCCAGCTGGAGTTAATCTTGTCTTGAGCCCCCACAGCTGATGGATCTTGCAGGGTATCTCCTAGCTCCTTGAGGAGATCCCTCTGAAGACGGGTGAAGTGGCACAAGTAATTCAGCGACCGCATGGAGAAGGTCGCTGAGGAAAACATCTGCTTCCCGTATCTGTCCATCATCCTAGACTGTTTATTAGGGGGATGGACAGGTACAGAAGTGTCAGACAACTCCTTTTTCATGGCAGCTGCTACCACCATGGCATCAACGGGGACACCCTGTCAAAAACTGTTTATCTTGAGGGGCCGTATTAAACTTAGTGGGCCTGTGGGGGGTTGGATCCAGTGTGTCCGGGGCTGACCACGCCTTCCGAGCCACTACTTCCATCAATGGATCGAAAGGCGGAGACACCCAGGTGGTGGAGGGGCGAGAACCAAACGCATCCAAGTATACTGACTCGTCCTCAGAAGGGTTAAGGGCAGCCCAGTTCCCCCTCTGCTTAAGGATCTCAAGGATGTCTGAGAAAGAGACATCCTCAGAGGGGGATCTTGGGGACCCTTCAGAATCCTCCAAGTCAGTATCTGACGTGACAGACTCTGGGGAGTCAACATGTTTCCTCTTACATTTCCTCTTTCGAGGGGGCTCCTCTGAAATCTCAGGGGAGGCCTTGGAAGAGGAAGATACACCCAGTGGGGTGACCTGGAGTGTTTGATCCCCTTGCTTGGGGTCTGCAGGAGGGGCAGAGACCGAAGCAGGCACCCTGGGGGGAGGAGCTGAAGGGGCTGATCGAGGTGCAGACTCAGAAGTCAGCACGCTCCTCATTTATTTATTTATTTATTTATTTTACATTTGTTGACCGGGTTAGTCCAACTGGATACATATCCATTTTCAGTGGAGACCCGGGGAGAAAAGCTCCAAAGCACAGAGGTACATAAAAAATATAAAATATAAAAATATAGTGACATAAGCTAGGAAATTGAGACAGGCAACATTAAAAATACAAAAATATAACAGTAGGTAAAAAGAAAAATTCAATTAGTGATATAAGTTAGTAAAGATGAGTAATTAGGGCTTAATAGTGGACCCTAAGTTAAGGGCTGGATGGAGGCCTATGTAGGCCGGGTTGAGTTGGGAGCCTGAGCTATTAGTCTGGATTAGAGCATGGACATAGCCATTGAGATTTTAATAGAGTTCAAGTTGTATTTTGAATTGGTGGAGAGTGGGTATAAGTCTAAGGTTGTTGGGGAGAGCATTCCAGTTTTGCCAATGGAATTGGTGTACAGTGCATCACCACCCGAGTTAGTAGATTTAATAGTTAATACTTGAATACTTTTGGATGACCTTAGGGATGTTAGATTAGAGTAGGGGTAAGTATATTGTTCAGTGAGGGAGTTTTTTCAGGGTGTTTTATGATTTTGAATGCCTCTGTAAGTTGGTTAAATTTGAGGATGTTGGGCAATTCTAGCCATCCCAGTGTTTTAGATTTAGGCAGTGATGGGTGGTAGGGTAGTCCGTAATGAATCTAGCTATGTGGTTATAGGTAGTGGATAGTTTATTAAGCTCTTTCTTGTGAAGGAAGGAGAATATTGGGGAGGCATAGAGGAGTGTGGGTAGGAGGTGGGTACGGGCAATGGTTAGTTTGGTGTGAGGGGTTAAAATTTCTTTATTTTATACATGGACCCAAGTTTCTTGTTAAGTGATTTAATGGCCTGGTTTACATGGATGTCGAATCTCAGTTTGTGGTCAATTGTCACTCCAAGTAGTTTAGTGTGGGTGACAGGATAAATTTTGGTACCGTTATTAGAGGACACAATGAAGGTTGAGGTGGGGGTATGGGAGGTTCCGTGCCATAAGAAGTCGCTGGGAGGGGTAGAATAGGAGCAATTTGGTTTTAGTTGGATTAAGTAGGAGTTTTAGATCTGAGAACCATTTTTCGACAATAGAAAAGCAGTTTTGGGTTGTGACTTGGAGTTTGGTGAGAGAGTCGTCCGAGCAGATAAGAGTGGAGTCATCTGCATATTGTATGCAGGTGGCTTTGGGGAGGATAGAGTGTAGACCATTAATAAAGACGGAGAAAAGAAGGGGACCGAGAATAGATCCTTGCGGGACACCGATGTTCGTGGGGAGTAGGTCTGAAATCTTGTTTTGCCACTGTACCGCCTGTTTTCTGCCTGTGAGGTATGCATTAAACCAATTTATGGTAGTTTTGCTAAAAGTTTCCAATGTATGGAGCAGCTGGTTGTGGTTGACCATATCGAAGGCTTTCGATAGGTCTAGAAAGAGCGCAGAGGAAATTAGTTTGTTATTCCGGTTGAGGTTAATTGAATCAACAAAGGAGAGGAGAGCCGTGGTTGTGCTATGATGGGGGCGGAAACCGTGTTGGGTGTTGGACAGGAGGTTATTTTGTGTGAGGTGGGTGATGAGTTGCTTGTGAATGCAGCGTTCCAAAATTTTAGATAGGGGAGAGAATGGCTATGGGTCTATAGTTTGTTGTGGCAGTGGATAACCCTCCTTTGTGGAGAGGAATGATATACGAGATTTTCCAGATTGAGGGAATAGAGGCTTCAGCAATTGACCGGTTGATTAAGATTGATACAGGGTAGGCTATGGCATCAGAAGCTATTTGTAAGTATTTGGCTGGAAGTAAGTCAGCCGCTAGGGTGGTTGGTTTAAGTTTTTAGGAGGGTACAATGTAGTAGGTGGAGGTGGGTTTTAAATTAAAGGCAGTTTGAGTGGGGTAGGTAGTTGGGGTGGGAGCCACAGGGGGTGAAGTGAGCTGACTAGCAAGGGACTGGATGGTCTCAGTAAAAAAGGAATTAAAGGTGTTAGCTATTTCACTGGGATTTTTGTCCATGAGTGATTCTGGTGTGGGGGTAGTGGATTTGCCTGGATGGAGGAGGTGATTGAAACTTGCCCAGAATTTTTTGGGATTATTTTGATATTTGTCTTGTAGGTGACAGAAATATTGTTTTTTGTCAGACATAACGGCAGCTTTGGTTGAGTTTCTAAGCTGAAGAAACTTGATGCGATCTAGAGGGGTTTTAGTGGTTCTCCATTTGTTCCAGGCCTGAGTTTAATTTTAGTTTTAGAATCATTAGTTAGCCAAGGTGCAATACGTTCCTTAGTTCTAATGAGTCGCTTGGGAGCGTGATAGTCAAGTATTTTAAGGAAGGTGTCATTAAAGTATGACACGCTCTGATCTAAGGGTAGAGTTTTTAGGATGGACCAGTTACAAGCACGGAGGTCAGCAAGGAATTGATCAGGGACAAAATTCTTGCTGTTTCTGACTAATCTGGTGAGGGGGGGGTTTGTAGTTGTGCATTTGTTTTTAATAATAAAAGTGATAAGGTGGTCACTAAGGTCGTTAGGGAGGGTCCCTGAGGTATAGTTGGAAGGATTCTTGTTAGTAAGGATCCAGTCTATGATGCTCTCCTTTCGTTGGGCATTTCCAATTCTAGTGGGGGAATGAATAAGTTGGGAAAATCCATGTAAGTTAATGGGGAGTGGATTGAGTTGGGAGGAGTAGAGAGACCAGTCGATGTTAACATCTCCTAAAATAATCGTTTCCTGGGGATAGAAGGTGGAAAGCCAACTCAGAGTTTGTTCAAGGGATTCAGAATTGTTGCCTGGAGGAGATATATGACTAGGAGATTAATACTTTTTTGGTTGTTTAGGGATAGCTTCAGGGCAAGTAATTCCTGGTTATGGACTTTTGGAGGTTGGAGTGGATTCCTAATGATATTCAAGGAGTTCTTGAACATGACTGCTATTCCACCGCCTTTTTTAGTGGTTCTGTCGGCTCTGAGGATGTTATACCCAGGTGGGATGACTTCCTCATCCTTAGTGCTAGGTTTGAGCCAAGTTTCTGAGAGACACATGATGTCAGGAGTGGGTTGCAAGTAGAGCATGCAAGCTGTGTACTTTGTTATTAATACTTCTTAGGTTAAGGTGAAGCATACGTAGGGAGCCTGCTGGACTTATAGCAGTGTTCAGAGGGTTTGGGTCAATGTTAGTGGTGGGGCCTGGGTTAGGGTGGATGTCACCATCTTTTGTTATGGATATTTAAATAATCCAGAAATCTTTGGAGTTTCATTAGAAGTTTAAGATGTCCCTTTATTGAGGATGTTTTGGTACCAGAGGGTAGGGTGGATATTGTTGGAGCACACATTAATAGCAGGGTGATGAGAGGGTTGAATGAATTTGGAGGAGTCATGGGAGTGCAGGGAGGTCTGACCATAAGGGAAGTAGGTGCTACCTGGGTCAAGGGTATCATATCTAGTTACCAGATAAGATAAGGTAAGTAGTATTGTTGTGAGGGAGAACATACTAATAGTGATTTTATTCATGTTGAGGGGGGGGTAGGTAGGTAGTGTTAGCTGTGGGAACTACCTTGCTGCAAGTTGGTGAGTACTGGAGGAAGGAGGAGGGAGGAGGAAGTGACAGTGGGAGGGAAAAGGGGTGGGCGGACTGGGGGAGTAGACTTTGAATTGAAGACTGGTGGAGAAAGGGAGGAAGTGGTACCGGGTGAGGGACAGTCGTAATTGGATGGTAATTCATAATTCATGAATTCGTAATTCATGACCTCGAAGGCGCCCCTGTCTGGCACAGAAGAGGGCCCCCGCTCCGAAAAGACAGGAATCCACTCCGGCACCAAAAGGGACGGCTCCGAGGCTGATGTAGGAGCCGAGCTTACCTGTGCCGAGGGTCACAGAGGGAGAACGGGGTCAGACAAGGGTCCGATGCCACTCGCCCCCTCGGAGCCGACGAAGAAGTCCCGGTGCCCAGATCCCTCTAAGGACAGAACCATTGAAGAAATTGGAGCACACGACGGAGCCGAAAGGGGAAGCATCGGCGCAGTTTCCAAGATCCGAGCCCCAACAAGCTCCGGCTCCGAACTGACAGGAGGAGTCAGAGGAGGAACTACTTCAGAAACAGGAACAGCCACAGCCTGATGAGGAGGGCTAGCTAACATTTTAGCCAGGGCCTGCGATTTGAGGAGTCTACTAACCACTCTCTCCAAGTCATGATCAGATAACCTCGAGGACCGAGAAGAGTGGGACCGATGACTCTGTTCAGACTGTAGCAAAGGCGACCTCGGAGCCAAGCGAATCAACTCTAGGGATGGCGATCTAGATCGCTTACGGATCCCTGACGGCTCCGACACCAAGGTCGGAGCCGAGTGAGATTTAGATACTTCGGTTCCGGCTGGAACCGAAATGGAAGCAGACACTCCACCTGGCGACGGCTCCGTACTGGGAGGCGACGGCTTGGTGGGCTTAGGGGTTTTTGCTGGCTGAGACTTCGCCGGAGACCCCTCGAGTTTTAGTAACCCCCTGAGAATCAACTTGTTCCTACTCTCCTGCAGGACTCTTGGACTAAAGGTATGACATACCGAGCAAGAGTCCTGCAGGTGTAGGGCACCCAAACAATAAACACAAGAAGTGTGACCGTCTGTCAGAGACATTTTCTGACAGCACGAGTCACACTTCTTGAACCCTGATACATTGGTATCCTTTGACATGGTAAAGAAAAAGGGATACCAATAGAGGAATATTAGACTAGTGAAAAGAAACACACACAGTCACACACACACGCACATTAGTTCCACACTGTCACACAAAAAATTAATAAAACTAAGAGAATTTGATCTTAAACTACAAAGGCTAAACACTACTTCCTACTGGAAAAAGGATTAAAGGGAAGGGGATAGCCTCTAATTTAAACAGCCTACTTAGGGAGATAGAGGGGGGAGGGGAGAAACTATCTAAGTAAAACGAGTTTCCTAAAGGGCAGAAACACAGGAATACTAAGACTAATCTAACAGTACTACTCTACTTAAACAAAAGAAAGGCTTGAAATATGCACTAAAAATTTAACTGGTAATATTACAAAAAGAATACTACCTGAGCCAGTAAAGCACAACCTCGTAGCTGAAGCGGCAAATGAGATCTGGGGATCTAGCGCCAGGCATTGTTGGATACAGGGAGGCCTCAAGACAGTAAGTAGCTCTCGAGCTTTAGAAAATGGCCGTGTTGGAGCCGAAGATCAGCTCCGAACCCAACCAGCAAGAATGAAGGCGAGAGGGACAACTTAGCATTACTGACTTACCACAGAGGGGAGCCTGGAATCTCTGACTTTGCTTCTAATTGCAGGAACCATGTGGTTAATGTCATGGACTTCTGATCTTGAAGAGGCAGTCCAGATAGATGAGTCGATAGGTTTGGATAGTTATCAAGCATCCAAAGGGGGTATACTAGTAGAGGCCATAGGTAGGGGAACCATGTCTGCTGGCCCAAAAGGGGGCAATAAGGATCACCCTGGCCTTGCACTGTCTTGCTTTCTATATGAATTTTTGTCATTAGGGGCAAAGAGGGAAGGCGTATAGGAGCCCCAGAAGCCAATTGTGGATCACAGCATCTCTCAGTGACTGACCCTGTGGAGGGATCAAGGCTAAATACCTGGTGCATTTGTGGTTGAGATAGGATGAAAAAAGGTCACAGCAAGGTTTGGACAACTCCAGGATGTGCATTTCTATTAGAAAGTGGTATGAAGAAATAAATTGACAAACTCATATGGATTCTCAACACAGAGGATAAGAATTTGTTTCCCCCGTTTGCTGACATAGCATACCACCACCATGTTGTGTGTTTGTATGGAAATCACAATTGTGCCTTGGGAAGGAGGTCCTGGAAAGCCTGCAACACCAGGAGGACCGCTCTCAACTGCAAGACATTAATGTGAAGATTGACCTCTAGTGATGACCACGTACCTTGGACCAATCTCCCTTCAAAGTGCCTTCCCACCCTAGAAGGGAGGCATCCGTGGTTACTATTGCTATAAGTATGACTGGAATGGGCAACCCCTATGGTACAGTCACAGATGTTACCCAATAAGTGATGTGTTGTTTGCAGACCTGACTAATTCAAATCTGCGTATGCAAAGGATGAATAGACTGAGACCATTGTACTGCTAATGACCAGTGCAGCACTCTCATATAGTATCTAGCAACAGGAACCATTAGAACTGAAGATACCATGAAGCCTAAGAGACAAAGAACTAACCCTGCTTGTGGTGATGGGTGATGCAGTACTTGAATGGCTGTGAGGCAAAGTGAATGAACTCTGGACTGGGGGAAGACCATCTGAAGGCTGGTATCTAGGTGGCATGCTATAAACTCTGTACTTTGGTTAGAGTTGGGCGACATTTTGGTAGATTCACAGTTATCCCAAGTCCAGTAATAATTGGAGCAAATGGTCCAGGTGATAAAGCAGTAGATGCTCGGAGGTATCAGGTGCCAATTGTTGAGGACAGGAAGACTTGGATTCCTAGCAGATGCAGGTGCACTTCTACCACTGCCATAATCTTGAACACCCTTGGGGGCTGTGGTAAGACCGAAAGGTAATCCTCTGAATTGGTAGTGATTGGCTCCTAGATGGAAGTGGAAAAATCTCCTGGATTGCTTTGCTATCTTGATATGACAGTAGGCATCTGGAGATCTATGGAGCACATCCAATTGTCCTTCCTCAGCAGAGGAAAAATGGACTGATTGTGACCATCTGGAATTTTGTCTGTTTCACAAATTGGTTTAGGTGACTGATATACAAAATGGGTCTGAGGTCCCGTTTTCTTTAGTACCTAAAATAACCTCAAATAGACTCCAGATTCTAACTGGTCTTCAGGGAGTGGTTAGATGACTCTTTTTTTTCAGCAGCTTTGAAATTTCTGTGGCTGCTAAGTCCCACTGATTGGGTGGAGCACTGGGGACTTTCTTCTTTTCTGAGGTGGTATTAAAAAGGGAATTGATTAGTTTCTGGAAATTATCTTTAGCACCCAAGAATCTGAAGCTACTCTGCACCTTGCTTCAGGATGCACAGATAGGCACCCTCTGAATGCCTCCAGAATGCAGCAGTTGGGCAATTCTTCTGGAGTGCTGATAGGCGTTTACAGTAAAAGAACCATGAAAGGACTGGTTATGTGGTTTCCCTCTGCCTCTATGGCACCATCTGTTACCTCCCCCCTGCCATGGGGAGGGGAGGCCTATCACCTGGGGAGTCCTGGTAGGAACTCTGAATTACAGAACCACATCTTCTTCACTTGATCTCCGATTCCTACAGAAAAATATTTGTGGGGCTGAGAAGCAGACTTACACTGCAGATAGCCTTACCAGCCTGCTGACTCCTGATGAGTGCATATTTAACATTAGGTTCAAATAAAGCTGAACCATCATAGAGGGCATTCACAAAGGATGGCTTAAAGCCTTCCCCAAAGTCACAAAGCTGTATTTAGGTGTGGCGGTGCATGGTAATGCCAGTGCCTGCTGCTCTGGTCATGTCTTCAGCTGCACTGGACAGCAAATGCAAGGCCACATTTGAGGTGGATTGTAGGGTAGAATAGCTGTGAGTCCACCATTTTCTGAACCTCTGCAGGTGTCCTCTTTGGCCAAGTTTTCCTAGAATCTGGTTAGGTGAGCTAAATAAGTCAGTGATCTAAGGGCAAAAGTCACAGATGTGTAGGTCTGTTTCCCAAATCTGTCCATCCCTCTAGACTTTTGGTTAGGAGGATGAACAGATGAACTGTCTTTTGATAGTTCTTTCCTACTGGCTGCTGCTATCAACATAGCATCTACTGGTGGACCCTTGCTCCAATGTTTCCTATCCTTAGATACAGCTATGAACTGCTTTTTTGGGAATGGGTTCCACCACATCAGGGTCCTTCCATGCTCGTTGAGCTATAAGTTTGATAAGGGGATAAATGGGTGATCTACCTAGGATGATGCTGGTCTGGAAACAAAGGCTTCCAAGAGCAGACATTCATCGGGTGAAGGGTCTTAGGATGAATAGCCTCCTCTCTGCTTCAGCAATTCGAGTATATCTCCAAAAGTAAAACAGAAGTCATGGGAACCACGAGCAACTGGTAATGAAGTGGTTTATTAGACTCATACAACTTTTAAAAACACTGCATTAAGTCTAAAGATCTTGTTAGAAACTGGATGACTAAAATATTTATCAGAACAAATAAAACTACAGAAAGCACACCTGCCACATTCAGAGGTACCATTCTTAATTGTTCAAGTCTTCCTTGATATATTTGTTTGCTCTTTATAACATAACAACTGCTTCAAACTTCAATTATTCTTACAATCAAAGCATGGTCTCTCATCGGCTGCCATCTGTAATTCTGGTATATCATGTAGAATGTGCCAGATTTTCTCAATGATTTTCTTAACATTGCATGTCAACATATAATCGAAATACTGCCATCTAACTTTATCCTGTGAACATTTACTCATTAGAACCACTTGGCTAGCTTCTGAGAATGGTGGCTTAACCTCTGGTAGATCTACAACTCTTAACACCCTCACAAATCTCCAGTACTTTCTGCTTATTATAACCTCTATTAACAAACTCTACAGCAGTGTTATGTAATTGCAACTGCATGTTCTCATCAATCATGTTCAGCCTTGCAACTCTATACAGTGTATTCCTAACTATGTTGTCAAACATAAACTGCAGGTGCATACTATTATGATGTAAGTATGCATTTCTCTTAGCTGGTTTTCTTTATAAATGAGTACTTAAAGTATTGTTGATGCCTCTAAACACTTACGTCCAAAAAGTCAATATTCTCAGTTGATACTGTTTTTTTTAAATGTAGAAAGGAACATGTGGAGGATAAATATTCATAAAACATATGAAAGCTATCAACACTACCTCTCAATATTAAAAACAAATCATCCACAAATCTACAATAAAAAAATAACATTCCTTGCTAGACCATTATCTGTGGATAGAATAAAATTCCGTTCCCATATAAACATAACAATATTTGCATAACTGTTAGCAATGGGGTTACCCAATGCTACTCCTCTATTTTGGATATAAAGTTGTTTTTGAAATAAAGGGTAAGCAGTAAAATCTAGAAAATATTCTTTCATGCAAGAAACTCCATAGTCATTAGGTATTACAATGAATAATGACTCCACATCTAAAGTTACAAAAATACAATCAGTAATATTCACATTCTTAGACCATCCATGAAGTTGCTTCAAAAAATCACTTGTGTCCTTAATGATTGTCCCAGTCTTTTCAAAGCCCACTCTTACTTGGCTTTCTAAAAACTTAGATGTGGGTTCAGTTACCCACCCACTAGCAGATACTATAGCTCTAAGTGGAGGCTTAGTCATAGAGTTGTGCAGGTTAGGAAGCTCATAAATAAATGGAATGATAGATTTGTTCAACATTACATAATAATATGTATCCTTATTTATTCTGTTTTTCTCAAAAATCTCTTTATATTGTTTAACACATTAGTTATGATGACATAACATGGGTAGTTGTCTTAGATGCTAGTTTTTATACCAAATCCATGAATATGTTGTTAAACAGTGATGATTATACTAAAATTACAAGGCATGACTAAGCCTCCATTTAGACCTATGGTATAAGGTTGTGGTAGGGAAACAGGCAGTGTATACTTCTTTTCATTGCACCTGTAATTCTATGGGGATTGTTTACATGTGAAAGTGTTTGCAACGTAGTTTTTATATTGGAAAGACTAAATGTAAGTTTAAGGAATGAATATACGAGCATACCCTAGATATTAGAAATAAAAACATGAAGAACTGATTGTATAGACATGTCCAATTGTTTCCAGAACATAGTTTTGTTTTCTTTGGTACAGATATGATTTTTTTTAAAGAAGTTAGGGGTAGACCATGGGAGGACCTAACTGAATTTAGGGAAATGATTTGGCAGAAAATATTAAAGGCTCGTGACCCCCAGGTCTAAATGAACACGTTTCAATTGCCAGTATATTGCATTTAAAGTCTTATAAAATTTTATCTTTTAATGTATTAAACGTATATTTTTGTATGCAAGGACTGAAGGTTTTACTTGATTTGAAACTTTTCATTAGAAAATTAAATTTGAAAATGTTTTTAATGGTGTTGGAATCAAGTATGAAAAAAGTTTGCTATGTAGAAGCAACACTTTCAATCCACCCCTGTGTTTGCCTCATTATTTTTGAAAAGTTATGTGACCTTGAAATAAGGCAGTTTCTTGGCAAAGGAGACTGTTCTAGGCAATTTAATTTAACTAATGTAGAGTTTAAGTTACTTGAACAACTATGTTGTGAAAGGAATATTAGAGTGATGAAGCCTGATAAGGGGGTGGGTATGATTATTATGCATAAGACTGACTATATTGGGAAAATGTTTGAGTTTTGAAATGTCATTTATGAAGAAACCACCCTTAATTACATACACATCACATGCAGGAAAATTGATTTCTTCCTTCGGGATATGGTAGAACAGGGACAAGTTACTGAAGATGTTTTTGCATTTTTAAATGTATAATTTCCAATTCTCGTTACTATATTTGGCATCCCAAAAATACATAAGAACTTGGCTG